>NC_067247.2:3624000-3926000 GCF_019359855.2 Lolium perenne
TTTATGTCGATAGACACGAGGGGGAACATTATCCCTAAGACACCAGAAGCTGGGTACATGGCGACGCAGGCTTTCATCCTCGCATCCAAGCCACCTCCCGGAGATCCAAGAGAGGCATTGTACAATATGGCCATGGCAGGAGTTGGTGCCATGGGAACGGCGTTTATAAATTCGCCTCCCGAAGGATCAGCAAGGCAAAATAGTCCACGACCTACTGCAGCAGCACCGGTTCCCGAGAGAACGAGTGGGGCAAGAGATACAGCAGCCCAAGTACGAGTAGACAGAGCATGATAAAATAGAAGGGAACATCGGCATTCCCCAGAGATAGATGACGAGGATATGTGTGGGCTACCGTGCTTTACAAGGAGGGTCCGGAAAACTCGGGTTCCTTCAGGGTTTAAGTTACCCGATAATTTCAAAAAATTCGATGGCCTGCAAGATCCCGAGGATTGGCTAGTCGATTACCTTGAGACGGTGAAGCTGATAGGTGGAACCAGAGCAACAGCCATGCAGAGTATTCAAGTACAGCTGAGCGGAGCCACAAGATCTTGGATAAAGAAGCTTCCTCCAGGTTCCATCGACAGCTGGGACAGTTTTGAGGATGTATTCGTCAAGAATTTCCGATCCACCTGCAAAAAACCCGCATCACTAGAAGAGTTGAGATCGTGTCGACAAAAGCATGATGAATCAATGAGAAAGTACATCCAAAGGTGGAACATCATTAAAAACTCGGCAGAGAACATATCTGACGAGAGAGCAATAGATGCGTTCGTAGCAGGAATTCGGCGAGGAGATTTTGTTGAAGACTTGGGGAGAACTAACCCAAGAACAGTGTCAGCATTGATGGAGATAGCAAATAGATGGGCAGATGGAGAAGATGCTGTCCACAATAAGAGACACAGGTCACCGGAGGAGGACCGCAGTCGAAATTTTCAAAATAGACGACGATTCCCTCGGCAATTCTCGAGTTATGATGCTCCTGACCAAATATCGGCTGGTTTTCGGGGAAGCACAGGAGGAAACAATAGAGACGAATATCAAAGGAGCAATGAGCAGCGAGGCGACAATAGAGATGACTCTCGAAATAACAGACAAAATAGTGGACCAAGGTTTCAGAGACCTTTTGTATCCCCTGAGGATATGATGAACGGGCCATGTCAGATGCATTTCTATGTCGACAATAATGGGAAGAGGCTGTCAGGACACCTATAGAAGGACTGTCGAAATTTTCAAGCAATGTTGAGGTTTGCAGGGTAAGCCAATGCTCAAGCAACAAATAGAAACCCCCAGGGGCCCAGGAGTGAGATCCACCTGCCATCTCCTCCCGCAATTACGGACGAAAATAGACACCAGCTCAGAATAGCGGCAGCACCACACCCACCTCCATATGTCGACCCCAATTCCAATGGCGTGGTCTCGATGATTCAGAAAGCTCGGCCGTCTAACAGGGCTCAGAAAGTAATCTCGCGACAAGTGTTCATGGCAGAGAAGATGCCTCCACCAACGACTGAGTACCTAAATTGGTCGGGACAGGACATTGGCTTCACAATAGCGGATCACCCGCAGCAAGTTCCTCGACCAGGGCAGTCAGCACTTATCTTACCAGTAGTGATCGCAGGATTCGACGTATCTCGAGTATTCATAGATGGAGGCAGCAGTCTAAACCTTATGTACGCAGATACACTAAGGAAGATGAACATATCCCTAGCAAATCTGAAACCAACTGATACACGTTTTCATGGTATCACGCCAGAGAAGCCAAGTTATCCGTTGGGGAAGATCAGTCTCGACGTTCAGTTTGGGACCCGAGAAAACTACAGGATAGAAAAGCTAGAGTTTGAAGTCGTGGATTTCCCGTCGCAATATCACGCCCTGTTGGGACGACCAGCATATGCCAGGTTTATGGCGGTACCACACTACACGTACCTGTTGTGGAGGCTACCTGGACCTAATGGACCAATTACAGTCAAAGGAAGTTTCGCGTTAGCTGATAAATGCGACAAGGATTTTCATCGACTATCAGAAACTTTCGGGATGCAAGCAGAATATATGGCGTCAAGGCTCACAACTGATTATGATGTGTTGCCAGATGTAGGAAGGCCTCTCAGGGAGCCAACCTTTAATACCACGAAAGACTCTAAGGAGGTGCAGATTCACCCGACAGATCCAAAGAAAACGACGTCCATTGCAACAAACATGGACCTCGCATAGGAAAGCGCGCTCGTCGAGTTCCTCCGTGAGCACTGGAAAATCTTCGCATGGTGTCCAGCCGACATGCCAGGAGTACCCAGGGAACTTGCCGAGCACCACCTAAATTTGGATCCAATAGCGAGGCCAATTAAACAACCTTTGCGGCGTTTTTCGGAACCAAACCGTAAAGCTATGTTGTCAGAGATTGATCGACTCAGAGAAGCTGGTTTTATCAAAGAACTACATACAGAGGCCACGTGGGTAGCTAACCCAGTGCTGGTCCCGAAGAAAAACACGAAAGTCCTTCGCATGTGTGTCGACTTTACGTGTCTCAATAAATATTGTCCAAAGGATCACTTTCCCCTCCCAAGGATCGATCAAATCATCGACTCCACGGCAGGATGTGAACGTCTTTCCTTCCTAGACGCATATTCTGGTTATAACCAGATTAGATTAAAAGAAGAAGATGAGGTCAAGACAGCATTCATTACACCTTATGGCGTGTTTTGCTACAAAACAATGTCTTTTGGTCTGAAAAACGCGGGAGCAACATATCAGCGGATGATGCAAAAGTGCTTGGCAACACAGATTAGAAAAAACATACAAGTATACATCGACGATGTCGTGATAACATCAAAAAAGGGGTCAACATTGATCGAGGAATTAAAAGAAACCTTCGACAATCTTGATAAATTTTGCCTCAAGCTAAATCCGACGAAGTGTTCTTTCGGCGTCCCTGCGGGAGAACTTCTCGGGTTCCTAGTCTCAGCAAGAGGGATTGAAGCCAATCCAGAGAAAATTCAAGCTATCGTAACAATGAGAAAGCCAACAAAGTTAAAAGAAGTACAACAGTTGACTGGGCGAGTTGCAGCTTTAAGCAGATTCGTCGCCAGACTAGGAGAAAAAGCGTTACCGTTCTATGCTCTAATCAAGCAAGGAGAGAAATTCCAGTGGAACGAAGAAGCCGATAGAGCTTTCGAGGATCTCAAACGCACAATTTCGACACCACCAATCTTGGTGGCGCCCAAGGAGAAGGAACCTCTCTTGTTATACATTGCAGCCACGTCTCAGGTGGTCAGCACAGTACTTGTAGTTGAAAGAGAGGAAGAAGGAAAACTCCATGGAGTACAGAGGCCAGAATACTTCATCAGTGAAGTTTTATCTCCCTCAAAACAGCGGTATCCGCAGTACCAAAAGCTAGCATATGGAGTGTTTACAACCGCAAGAAAATTGCGGCACTATTTTTCGGCACACCCGATAATAGTGGTCAATGAGGCGCCTTTATCCAATATACTAAACAATCCAGAAGCTACGGGTCGTGTCTCCCTTTGGGGAATAGAGCTTTCCCCTCGGGACATCACGTATGAAAAAAGAAAAGCAATAAAATCGCAAATTCTACCAGACTTCATCGCAGAGTGGATGGAATTACAAAATACGGGACCCCCGGATTTATCGAGAACCTGGACTATGAATTTCGACGGGTCTAAGAGATTAGAGGCAGCTGGAGCAGGAGTGATACTAATATCACCTGAAGGCGACAAATTAAAGTATGTCTTACGAATGACGTTTCCAAACGCATCTAATAATGAGGCAGAGTACGAAGCCCTCATACACGGGATGAAGATGGCGAAGGCTTGTGGTGCAACTCGATTAAAAATCTTTGGCGACTCACAGTTGGTGGCTCAGCAAGTCATGAATCAATGTGATGCAGTCAACGATAGTATGATAGCATACAAGGAAGTTTACAACGAGCTGGAGAAGCTGTTTGATGGGTGCGAGGTAAAACACATCAGCAGGTTAAGCAATGATGAAGCCGACGTTCTGGCAAACATTGGGTCGCAGTGTCTCGCGATTCCACCAGGCGTATTCTGGGAAGAGATAGCTGAGAGATCTACAAAGTCGAAGAAACCAAAGAAGAAGGAGAAGGATGAGAAACCCTCGGGGGCTATAAAAGCGACACTGGAAGAAGAGGAGGAACAGGACCTAGTTATGATGGTACAAATTCCATGGATGCAAGTATACATATCATACATCCTAAGGAAACAAATACCCGATGATCCAGTTGAAGCAAGGCGAGTTATTAGGCGGTCCAAGGCCTTTACTGTGGTAAAAGGGGAGTTATACAAGCGAAGTATTTCGGGAGTGTTACAAAGGTGCGTCACACCCGAAGAAGGAAGGATAATTTTAAAGGATGTACACGATGGAATATGCGGTCATCATGCAAGCAGTCGAGCTATAGCAGCCAAGATTTTCAGAGCAGGATTTTATTGGTTGAGAGCAATAGAGGACGCGAAAGAAATAGTTCGTACCTGCGACGCGTGTCAGAGATTTGCTGCAAAACCTCATTCTCCAGCAGCAGAGCTGATGCCAATACCGTTGTCTTGGCCCTTTGCTCAGTGGGGTCTCGATATGGTGGGAAAATTACACAAGGCTTCGCCAGGAGGATACGAGTATATGCTCGTCGCTGTCGACAAATTCACTAAGTGGATAGAAGCAAAGCCGATAAATTCACCAGACGGAGCGTCGGCAATCAAGTTCGTGAAAAGTATCGTTTTTCGATTTGGAGTACCCCATAGCATCGTCACAGACAATGGTAGTAACTTCACATCAAAGGAATTCAAGGCATATTGTGCAGAGGTAGGTATCAAACTACACTTTGCATCAGTTGCGCACACGCAAACCAATGGCCAAGTCGAAAAAGCCAATGGCTCGTCACAGACAATGGTAGTAACTTCACATCAAAGGAATTCAAGGCATATTGTGCAGAGGTAGGTATCAAACTACACTTTGCATCAGTTGCGCACACGCAAACCAATGGCCAAGTCGAAAAAGCCAATGGAATTATCTGCAATGGTATCAAGAAGCGTTTGCTAGCGCCATTGCAAAAAGCTCGACATACCTGGCCTGAAGAGTTGCCCAGTGTGTTATGGAGTATTCGAACAACACCAAATACGGTGACACAGGAAACCCCGTTTTTTCTGGTCCATGGAGCTGAAGCAGTATTGCCGATAGAAATAGAGCATGATTCTCCAAGAGTTATAGAGTACGACGAAGAGGCCTCAAGAAAAGCATTGGAGGATGATGTCGATGCACTAGATGAAGCTCGAGACGAAGTATTATCACGAGTCACTAAATACCAGCAAGACCTAAAAAACTATCACAGTCGACGTTTGCGCCCGAGATCTTTTCAAGTCGGTGACTTAGTTCTTCGGCTCACTCAAAAAAGTCATGAAAAACTCGAGTCGCCATGGCTTGGCCCTTATATCATCACAGAAGTAATCGAAGGAGGAGCATACAGGATAAAAGACAAGAAGACAGGGGTTGCAGAGCCAAATCCCTGGAACGTAGCGCAACTCAGGCGGTTTTACGCTTAGAGTCGAAATATAGCCCTCCTTTGTAAAGATACAATGTACTGAAACGCCCGCGAGCTTTCAGACGCACTCTTTTCCTTTTCAGGGCACCGAGTGGGGCTGGAAAGGTTTTTAATGAGGCGGGCTCGCGGTGCTGCAATATAGAAAAGATATTGGTGATACACATCTTCTCTATCGACACGCTCGGGGGCTTGCACCCAGCAGCTACTATATATGAACTACCGAAAAAATAGAACTTGCAAAACAATAAATTTCGCTTTGGTGCAACACACCTCGCAAAACAATATAGAGACACAGGAAGAACCAATAAAAAGCTCGGGGGCTCGTTGAAACAAAAGTAGTTCGAGATATTTGACAACATATATGTTATTTACAATATACAGGCGTTCTTCGACAGAGAAAAAACAACAAAGAAATTCTTCAATCAGCATTCAATATAGCGTCTATATTGATTCCCTCATTATCTGCATCACCAGTTTTATGTTCAGCATATCTACCCTTCACGAAGAATTCTGCGTCCATCCGAAGCAGTTCGTCCATCATCTTTTCTGCTACAGGGCGCACAATGTCATCAATCTTGTCAACGTTCCTTCTCCGCTTCGCTTGCTTAGCCAGACACTTGGCGATAATTTGAGTCAGATCTAACTTCGGATAGCAGATTTGTATCATAATCATGGCGAATCTTGCCCCAGCTGCTAGCTGAGCTCGCACAAATTGATGAATACGAGGAGCATCTCGAAATTTCTCCATCAAAGCAGGAAGGGTATCTGGGATTTCGTTGCGAGGAAACATGGTACTGTAGACTAAAGACAAAGTTTTCGTACAGAAGTCGAGAAAATCGCGGACCTGACTCGCGCGATCTTGAAATCTGACTATTTGGCGAGTTCGCTCAGGAGTGACCCAAAAATTGGCACCGTGCTCACGAGCAAGCCTGACAAGCACATTGGTTCGGGCTTCAACACGCTGATCTTCGGCAGCAGTATCCAAGAAAGAACCTGTTTCACCGGAAACTTCAGCAAGGAGTAAAAAATAGTAAGGTTAAACTAACATATGACCAAGTTTTGCGGAGCATACCTGCCATATCCAAGCTAGCATCATTCATCAGCTCAAGCATATGATTCTCTCGGCGCGTAGCTTCGGCAGCCTCAGCAACTGCAGTTTCCTTCAACGCCATGGCTTCTTGAGCTTGTTGAACAGCTCGTTCTTCATTCTCAGATGATCTTCGAGACTGTTCCATGATCACGAGAATTTGTTTTTTCTTCGACTGCAGTTCTTGACGGAGTTCATCCAAGTCTTCATTTTGTGCAGCACTCGACAAACCTCCAATATACTCGACAGCGGAAGACCTTTTAGAGCAGGACGCAGCAGGCAAGGCAGCCGAGGAATGAGGTCCAGTGGTATAATTGTCAAAAATCAACTGGAGAGAAAATAATTCGATATCAATAACTCGACAACATAGCTTTTTCATTAATAAGGTCAGATATTTACATGGCTATTACAAAGAAAGGTTCCTATTGAACTAATGGGGTAGTTGTCGCTAGAGCTACTATGGCAACAGCATCAAAAGAAAAGCACAGCGAAAAAAGAGACAAGGTGGTCTACTTGACCTCCGGCTTCGATGAACTAGGAGCCGGAGTTGGCTTGAATCCAAGGAAAGAAAGGATTTTCTTCGAGTTTGGCTTGGCGGCCTTGATCAAAGATTGCCATCTCTTCGTCTCCATCTTCTGCACATCGCCAACTTTGGCCCAGTCAACGTCTTGTCGACTGTCAGCAACCAAGGCAATGGTACCTTCAACACCAATCTTCAAACCTTCTTGTCGAAGACCGTGCCCAAGATCCTCTTGAGAATTGAAGAACTTGGCCAGAGCAGCAAAAGTTTTGGGTTCTTCTTTCTTCGAGAAGAAGTATGGAAAAAGCCGTGATATGCCCGATTCAGCATCAGCAATGCCTTGGCGTGCCTCATCTCCATGAATCTCGAGGAGGGAGAGCGCGTCGAGAAGGCGATCACCTTCAGGATTGTCGAGCTCATAATCTTGATGCGTCCTCCCTGATACCGCAACATACAGCTTGTCAAAAAGCACGCCAAGAAAAGCATGGGTATTCGAAGAACAAGCAATGGTTAGAGCACTTACTGACAAAACGTCGGCTCTGTGACTCTAAGCGAGAGATAATCCCTTCCTCGCGGGCAGTTTGCTGAGTGATGTTTTCACTCAAAGAGTTTTCCGCGTTGTGAAGTCTTTTTCGAAGATCTTCAACAACGGCAGCATTTGATTCAGCCTTCTTGCGAGCTTTTTCGCTTTGCTCCAATTTAAGAGCAAGAGCATCAGCGTTTTTGTTGGCTTCCACAAGATTGGCTGGAAAAACAACCGACATCAACAACTGTTATGACAAAAAATATGATAGAAAGTATTCAACCAAAGAAAGCAGCAACAATAGTACCTTCAAGTTTGTTCGCATGATCACGGTACCCGACAAATTGGGTACCGAGACGGATAAATTCCTTCATCAAAGGCTGAAGAAAGAAAAATCAATATAGTGCGCGAAAGTTAGACAACGACAAGCGAAAAAGATGCAAAACACAAAAGAGATCCGAAAAATATCGGAAGAAAAAAAGAGAAGGGAAACTTACATCATCCAGTGAAGGAGTCGTGGAATCACCAATTAATTGGGAGGGTTCCTTGGCTGGCTCAACCCTAGCTCTCTTCGGTGAAGAGGCACGGGGGCTCACAACTGGAGCAGTGAGCTCGATGTCTTGATGAGGAGTCGAGGTTTTATCCCCATCAGATTGGGCCTCAGAAATAACCAAAGTACGAGACGGACTCGTTCGAGCAGTCACGTAAATGGGGGGATTTTCATCCTCATCACCACTACAATAAACAGGCAATAATATAAGAGACAACATAGACAAAACATCGGGAGCAAACAACAAAGAGCAACAGAGAACTTACGAGCTGACAAGGGCATCCTCATAAGTGTTGAAAGTTGTCCTTTCTTCAGTAGAAACAACTTCTTCGGCAGGAGGTGCGTCGGCTTTGGAGGTGCCAGAATCGACAACTTCATCCCTCTTTCTTTTGTTCCCTGGAGAAACAGCAGAAGGAAGGGAACGAGTCGACTCGCTGGCTTCAGATTCAACTTCTCTTTCGGAGGAAGCCGCGGATTTGTGAGAATCCGTGACTTCACTTTCAGGGCGAGAAGTACCCTGGTTGTCCTCAGTGACAACAGCCTGTTCTTCGACTTCTCCATCTTCAGGAAGAGGAGGAAGAGAAGCTAGAACTGGATGATTCTACAAATACAAGGAATGTCGACAAGAAAGTGATGCAGGGGAAATCAGCAAAAGTAACAGTCGACAAATAGTAAAATAATCGGGAAGACAAAAAAGTCGAGAGGACAAAATACTAGTTAGAGAAAATACCTTGGGAAGTGGGTTGGAGACACTATATGGCTCCACACGGCAAGAAGATGGAATAGGATCTTTTTTGGTGAGTGATGAAATTCTTCGGATAAGTTTCTCCAAGTCCTTTGCAGAAAGGTCCTTGGAGAGCCTGTTAGCATCTTTTTCGCCAGCATACGTCCAAAGGGGATTTTTGCGGGCCTGCAGAGGCTGCACCCTAATCCTAAGGATGTAAGCTGTGATTTGGATACCCGACAATTCCTTGCCGCGGGTATTCTGAAGCTCATGAATACGAGACATTAGCGCCTCTGTCGCTGTTTTTTCTTCTTCGGTAGCTTCAGCGTCCCAGGAACGGCGGCGAAGAATCTTGGCGCTCCCATCAAAAGGAGCTATGTTGTACTCCACCGAGTTAGCGCTTTCTTCGCGCACATAGAGCCATCTTTTGCGCCACCCTTGGACGGAGTCGGGGAATTTGACGTCAAAGTACTCGACGTCAGGGCGAACGCAAATAACAACACCGCCTATGTTGTAGGTGAAGTTGTGGGAGCCATTGCGGCGGAGGTAGAAGATGCGCTTCCACAGAGCCCAGTTAGGAGGGACTCCGAGGAAACATTCACAAAGAGTAATGAAAATTGCGACATGGAGGATGGAGTTGGGAGTCAGCTGATGCAGCTGCACCCCATAGACAAAGAGAAGACCGCGGAGGAAATCGTGAATGGGAGTAGACAGGCCGCGAATGAGGTGGTCGACGAAACTGACCCGATACTCGATTGGAGGCAAGGGATAGCTTTCTTCCCTGGGGAAGTGCAGCGCATCCTTCGTCTTCATGAGTCCGAGCTTCTTCATCAAGTTCAGGTCTTGGTGAGAGATTTTGGATCTCTCCCACTCCAGATCTTCCGCCGCCATCTTCGATTCAGGAGTGGTGTGGCGAGTGAGCCGCGCGCGTGGTGGCATCAACAATGGCGAAAGCGCAGCGTGCGAGTGGCTGAGCTCAGGAAGTGCTGGGCGCAATGGGGATTTTTTGCAGAGGAGAAGCAGAGGTGCGGCGCAGGCGAAAGTGTAAACGGAGGAAGAAGAAGACCTTATATAGGGAATTGGCAAAGCGACGCACCGTTGGATGGAGTAATTTTTGCGGTGGATGTTGCACACGTGGCTAAGGGGTAAAAGAGTATTTTGACTATGAGGGAATGGAACAGGCGCCACAGTGCGTGCGCCAGGAAAAGCGGAGGACGTGGGTCCCCCATTTGCACAACGTGTGAACTTGGTGAGGATTCTGGGCCCGCAAGACAGAGAAAGAGCAGTACTCGCGTTTTTCCGATACAGTGGTCGTGGCTATCGTCAGTAGTGACGTCACTTTGACTAAAGGAAAAATCTCGGCAGTGAGGAGTAAGAAAATTGGAGGCAGGAAAAAATTATCGATTATTTCGAGAGCCTTTGATCAAATACAAGTTTTTGCCCAAATGCTCGGGGGCTACTTTAGAAAAAAGAACAAAGCTCAAGTATGACAAAATAGAAATGGCGAGAGCCTATGATCAAACGCAAGAATTTGTTCATAGCCTCGGGGGCTACTCCCATCGGGAGCGCTGTTCGCGCACCCGATAGACATAAAAAGCTCGAGAGCGATTGACAATATAGCGGCATAAGATGTTGAGCCTACAACCAAGCACTAGTCCTTGGCTGTAGCCTCGGGGGCTACTCCCATCGGGAACACTGTTCGCGTGCCCGATGAAATTATAAAAAATATAGAGAGAAAGAAGAAATGAGCATATTTCGAGTTATACAAATAACTCGAAACATACTCCCATCGGGAAGGCAATATAAGTCATCCGTTGACTCAATAAAATGTGCTATTCCAGCAGCCGAAAAAGCACTCGACTATATTCTCAGAGCGCCAAAGTTGCGAATAATCTCTGAATGCCGCAAAACTCTGCGAAGGTAAGACCCCAGATCCGTTCTGAGCGGCGTGGCACTGTCTCTGACGTCGGTTTGCTACTTTTTTCTGTATCAACAGATACGAAGAAAAATCCTAACGGACGCGTTAGGTACCCGATAAAACATGATTGTGACTCGATAGAATGGTAAGACCTTAAGCGGCACCTGTCGAAATTTACACCAGTATCCCGAGATCATGTCCAAGGACGTGATCTTGAAGTAGGTTTTTGCGGATTGCCACTAGAGCAGTTAACTAGTACCTGATCTGTCAGATAAACTAGCCCCAACTACTATTATCCCTGTACAATATATAATTGCGTATCCAAAAGATATGTGATAAATTTGACAGTTATTGAATGATTAAAGTTGGAGATTTTCCCTGATTCTTCGATTCAAGCAAAATCTCGGGGGCTACTGACATAGGCATCCCCAATGGGCCTACCGAAGATGGTACCCGGGGTTTACTGAAGGCCCACGACTCCATGAATATGAAGATTCGGAAGCCCAAGTTAGTATTAAGGAAAGCTAGAAAAACATACTTGTAATCTTACGGGATGAGTTAGAAACCTTCCCGGACTCTGTAATGCGTGTACTACGAATCCCTCGACTCCACCTCCTATATAAGGGGGAGTCGAGGGACAAAGAAATGATCGATTCATTGTCTCACGTAACCTTAGTTTTCACGTCGTCGAGTACTTTTCGGCTGAAACCTTCGAGATCTACTTGCCCTCTACTTCCGCTAAAACCCTAGTCTACAATCCGTAGGCATTGACAAGTTAATCCCTTGTCAGGAGGTACTGCTTGATGCCACTGCTGCGGGGCCATGGCTGTCATTCCCTCCACCACTCATACCTTCCTTGCACCAGATCATATTTTTTATTCCTATATAATTACGGGTATTAACAATAGCACGACCAATGTGACTAATAGCCATACTGCATCATTGACTGCATGAATCTGTTCAGGGCCATTCTAGCTATCTAAGGTCCACTAGTGGAAATCACCTCTTTTGCACCGATTCATTTGGGCCATATGCACCGGATTGTGAACCGGTGCAAACAATCCGGTGCAAGGCTTTTTGCACCGGTTTAGTTATGAACCGGTGCTAAAGGGGGCACCACGTGGCCCTCTGTGGAGCGCCCGGCGGAGGACCTACGAACCGGTGCAAAAGGGTTGTGCCACGGCAGAGTTTTGGTGCCCTTCCCTGCCGCGGCAGAGTCAACTTTCAAAATAATTTCTATTCAATATTGGATGCCGGGCACATAGTGTTCTCCGTCTGGAGCTATGACTTGCTCAAGTAAGAATCCCGCCAGTTCTTCTTGAATTGCCCGTACACGCTCGGTTGCTAGAAAACCGTCCCGCAACCGTTGGATCTAATAATTTCAAGAAGGTACGGTGGTTAGTATATATATATGTGTATGTGAATGAAACACAATGTGATAAAATAAAGTCATGAATGTTGTTTACGTACATCAAGTTGTTCCAAAATTTTGGTCATATGGTGGGTATTCTGGCGAATGAACTCGCAAACGTAGAACCCGCATAAATTATTCCCGTCCTCTTGCCTCAAGCACTTTACGAGAACAAAGTTCAATCAAAATAATAATCAAGGATGATAATAATGGTATTGAAACTAGAATCAAATAGATGCGCGGCCTAGCTAGTAGTACTTACCCGTACAGGTTTTATTCGAAGCTCTTTATTCCGTAAACCTGGAGACTTGTTGGCGAACCGTGTCCAAGCCTTCTGGAGGATATCAGCCATATCTCCCCACGCCTCAAGGGGTTTACTCTTCGAGTCCATGACTTCTACTACTCCGGTGTCGGGTTCAATGATTAGCAGGATATAGTGAAACCTACGGACACATATATATATGCATAACTCATCAATTACACTTAACACATGGAGTAAGCGAAAAAGATTTAATGTGTGAAGACAATAACACTCACGCGAAGTTCTAAGGAAATAGTATTGCCCTTTTGTATGAGTTTTTCCTTAAGGCATATACCAAGTTATTCTCCGTGTCCTTGGGAGAGTTGTCGACAGTATACCCATTCACGGTATATGGGTCAATGAACCCAAGATCATAGATTTGCCCCTTGCGGCATTCACGGATCTTCATTCTGCATAATATAGTGAGAGTATAGTTATATGCATGCAATGGACGAGCCGCGGTAGAGACTTAAGTACATAAATAATACTTACAGACAGTAGGCACTCAGCAGAGATTTGTCGAGGGCGTCTTGATTGAATAACTGAAATAATTTACAAAATTCGATGTTCATCACGTCAGTTCGCCCGTAGTGCTCATCTTTGATTGCCACCATGATCTAGTTCTGACCGTCCTTACATGCATCCAAGTACCAATTATGCAGTCTTCGCAGTTGTGTTGATAGATTAGGCAACTCCTCAGATCTGACCAGAGATTGCCCGTACTTGTACTGGTATGCTATTTGTACATCATCCGTCTGAATGAATTTGAGGCGGCTTAAGTACTCAGGAATAATCATATTGTTCGCATCTGCCTCATCTTTGTATAGTGCTACCAGCGTCGGATCAAGGCAGTCTATGATATCGGGATACACATTGAGCGGGGGGCACGAGTTTTTCTGGGTTCCAAGCTGGGGAACTTGTTTCCCTTCTTCCTTACTTTTTTTCCACCGCTCTTTTGCTACCACATTTGACTTGCGAATAGACCGATCATAGTTCGATGAAAGACTTGGCTTAGGTTGATGAAGGTTCTTCAGCAGTTTCAACTTCTTTTCCTTGGATATAGCTGGCTCGGGCTCAGGCTGGGGCTTTTTCTTGCCAAACATGGATTTCATGTGTTGTTCCTTTGCGATCTTGGCATTTTCCTCAACTGTATAGTCATAAGGTCTCTTGGGAGGAACCTTAGGCACTCTTGGGAGGGGCTCCTGTTTGCGTTTCGGTGATCGGTTACGACTCATTGCCGTAGCGGTCCGCTTTTTGCTCTTAGACTGAGTGGTGGGCTACGGCGGCGGAGAAGGCTCACGCGGCGGCGGAGAAGGCTCACGCACTGGAGACGGCTGCATCGGTGGAGAATGCTGGCTCGGTGGAGACCTTGTTGGCGCCTTTCAACCCGGAATCACAATGAATTCCTTTCGCCATAGAACTGTAGTGTTCTTGGCTTCTCCCAGCTCTAGCAAATCCCCGCCACCGGCAGGGTGGTCAAGCCTCAGCGGCCCATACCCATCCATAACTTGATCCACCCCGGCAACAGCGTAGCCATGTGGAACCGGTTTGAAGTGGTATCTTTGATCAGGTACTGGCTGTAAGACATAGCCGATCGCCGCCTTGAGCGTTAAGTAGCCCATCGTTCCCTGTGAAAAAACTTCACTACAAAAACTTCTCCCACTCTTTTCTGCGGGGTTAGTGGCACAAAGATATATAGCATGCTATGCATAAAATTCCAAATAAATTCGGTTTCATAATGTGCAGAGAGTTATTTAAATGTCTAGTAACTTCAGTGATCAAAGGATTCAAAATAAAACTTCATCAAACTCAATCAAGTCACCTAATCAACTAAAGACAAAATCTGCAGTCTAAAACTGCAGCTGCTGCAAGATGATTTTTGAAACGCCACTAGTAAAAATATGCTTGTTCAAACTGATGAATATTTAGTTTATTTGACGGGTGACTTCTAAATTTGTAAACACCACTCTCGTATCTTTGTTTCTCCCGTGTTGTAGTTCAGGGATTTTGTTTTATTTCCGCATCAAGTTTGGCCATTCTTCAAATCGGTAGTTCCGTCTTAAGTGGTTTTGTTGAACGACAGCTGGGAACAAGGTAACAATCTTGTGAGTCCATACACGTGATTCAACGGCTGAAGAACCCAAATAACCCTGTCAGGCTGTAGGTAGTACCATCTCACAGTTTCTTACTTATCTAAAAGAAACATTTTTGGGGAAAATGGAGGCCATCAAGGGCATGTGTGGTCCGCACCATCCGATCGTGCTGCGTGGAGCAATCCTAGTCGTCCTTATTTCCCTCCTTTTTTCACTCACCCGCACCACGCTAGCTATCCCCATTGAAAGGTGGGCCTACTTCTTTGAGGGCCCACTCATCAACAACACTGGCTACGTGGTCCTATGTGGGCTTACAAATCAGTGTGAGACATGTGGTGGTTGCTCTGTGGTTTTGCATGCCCACCAAGGCAAAACCTTCTTTTCGTGTCCCATTTGCTGCTAAGCCAATATGGAGAGGACATGGTCGTAAATGCATGGCAACGGGGGCTTCCTCGCCGGGTACGGGGCTCGAACATCGCCGTCCATGGAGGGGCCCTTCCTTGCCCATGGGAAGAGAAGGACAGTCTCCCGTCCTCAGCTCGTCCTCTCTTTCTCCTCCTCCCTATGCCAATATATCAAGATTAGGAGCCTTTGTAGTCCCACACAATCTATCAAAGGTAATAATATGCCAATCTGCCTCTAGTGGATTCCCATTAGAAAATCAGTTCTCATAAATTTTCCTCATTACCATGTGATCGATTTTGCATTCAAAGGTAATCGATTCCCAATAGAAATATGCTTGGGTCAAGATTAGGAGTCTTTATAGCCCCACACAATCTATCAAAGGTAATAATATGCCAATCTGCCTCTAGTGGATTCCCATTAGAAAATTGATTCTCATAATTTTCCTCATTACCATGTCATCGATTTTGCATTCAAGATTTCTAGGATCATTATCAATGTTACCCACTGGCAAACCTATCCTTATCTTTTTTCTATTCATGTTGTAAGAAGTAAAATTAAACTAAGTTTTATGGATTTTTCTGTTCATGTGTGTAAAGTAAAAACAGTACTGAAAGTAAAAGCAAGGGGGAGAAGGAAAACCAGACGCAAATTCAAATAAAGCGAAAAAGACAAAAACAAGACAAAAGTAAATTGCTTTGTAAATCTAAAGGAAAAGAAAAGCTCACAGGATTGCAGCCTCCCCAAGCTTAGGTGTTTGTAACAGGTTGATGAAGATGCTAGAAGAGGTTCTAGCACGTGTGGTGTGCTCCTTAGTTGACAAAGACGGCGCCAGAAAATGTTCTAGCAGTTGCCGTGTGAATAAAATCACACTTCAACCACTTATGAGATGCTCTTGCAATTCCCAGGCAACGGCGCCAGAAAATGTTCATGATGGCAACAACTCCATGTGTACCAACTTGTTGGGACTCCAGAGTGTTGTAGCTAGCGTCTCTTCCCCACAAGGGTGACTCGAGGGTTTATATCGAACTCTCGGGGAATTGGCGAAGAACTTCTCTCCTTTTCCTCTTCAAACAATCTAACAAAAAAAAAATAATGCCTTGTGTCCCCAACTCCATCATGTGGTTCTCAAGCACAAGGTTTCGTGTAAGTAAACTGAAATAAACTTGTAAATAAATAAAAGTAAAAACAATCTATGACTAGGCAATAAAGTAAAAACAACCTAAGTGGGGTGATAAGGGGTTGCCCGGTCTTCTCAGTAAGCACGGTGGTGATGATGATCACGCGATGAACACAACGGAGATAACACGATGAGGAGGTGGAGATAACTTGTATGACGCCAACGAAGTCTCTCGATTGATTCCTGTCGCCAATGCAACAGCTCTCAACCCTGCAAGTTATTCGCAACTCCACACACTTGCGCACGTAGCCGCCGACCACGAAGCGGTAAGTTGCAACCGTCTAATTCCCAATGGAACAGCAGACCACACAAGACTTTCAGTAGCAAAACACCAGATTGATGCGAATTGGTGTATAGATTCGATAGAGTTGCAAAGCAATCAACTATGAACTAGGGTTTATCTTAAACGTGGTCTAAACCTAATTTGGGGGCGTCCTGGGTACTTATATAGGGGTTCAGGACGACCAGGAGTCGAGAAAATACATTAAAAACCGACCCAGATCGGGATCTGGTCGAGACTGACTCGGACACGGCCGGTCTGGGGACCGGTCGACCGGGCCAGGGACCGGGCAGGCCGATTGAAACCGGGCCTGGCACCGGGTGGAGACCGGACAAGGGGTCCAGAGCCCCTGGATGGTGCCCGGTTGGCACCGGTCCAGGATCCGGTCGGCGCCGGGCTCGTCCGGTCTGGAGGCCGGTCTAACCAGCCGTGGGACCGGGCCGGCCGGCGTGGCAGCCGGTTGCGCCGGGCGTAGCGTCGGCTTGGACTTCATCTTCCTCCTTCGCGCATGCCTCCCGATCCTCCCTCTCGCGTCCATGGAATGTCTTCATGTCCAACGCCATGTCCAGCTGCTCCTCTCCTCCTCGTGCGATGCTTGCTCCCTCTTCATACCTGTTGCTTTAGTAGCTTCGCACGAGCTCTTGTCATAAGTCCAATCCTAACTTCATTGGACTTGAGCTTCACAGCAGCATCGTCTTCATCTTGTAATGACGGAGGTAGTGGTTCGGTAGGGATGTCCTCATTATCTACCCCCCTTTAAAAGGCGTCGACCTCGACGCTCCAAGGTCTTCTCCGTCATATGGTGTCAAATCAGCCATATTGAAAGAATTACTGGCACCAAACTCATCAGTTGGAAGATCTAAAGAGTATGCATTATCATTGATCTTGGCAAGCACTTTGTAAGGACCAGCACCACGAGGAAGCAACTTGGACTTCCGTACCTTCGGGAACCTATTCTTGCGAAAATGTACCCGGACCATATCACCAGACTTGAACAACATCTCCTTGCGCTTCTTGTTCACCCTTGCAGTATTGTTCTTGCCAGTTAGTGATATTAATTTATTCTAACATAATTTAAATATACTAACATTAACATTTTTTGTTCTACAAGTCTCGCAGCAACACGCGGGGTGTCATCTAGTATGGAACAATTGACAAGCCAGTCCATAGCTGCTAGGGAGCATGATGTGGATCTAACAATATATGATCGATTTGTCAAAGACCGGTAATTACTCCCCATCTCTGCCTAGAAAAAAAACTTGTGATCTCCAACGGCTTCAAGTTAGCAATTGCGTTGAAATCATGTAATTCATCTATAATGAAAGAACAATTTATCTGTTGGTTGCGTTTTAGTTATTGATTGAGAGTTGGCAGCAATTTTTAGTCCATGCATGGATTGTACAATATTTGGATCGCCCTCCATTGCCTTTCTTTTTCTTTAAGGAAGATTGAACAAGCTCCATTGTGTGTAAAAAATGGCTAGCAACTTTATACAATATTTGGATCTCCCACCATTGCCATTATTCAAGGAAGATTAAACAAGCTCCATTTTGTGTCAAAATTGGCTAGCAACTTTATACGTTTTACATATCTTTACTATTATATTCGAGTTGGTACGTCGTCAAAAATGTCTGATGTCAAAGATTGGAGACATCCAGACCGTCTGATATGTAGTCATCCGTGCGATCTAACCTTCTCAAAAACTCAGCGCTGATAACTTTCCAAAATAAACGTCTGGAGCAATTAAACCGTTCGTGCCAGATAAGGATGTAAATAATTAGTATTAATTGCGGGATCGCCACAATTAAAGGATAGCTACGACCAGAGAATGGAATCGCCAAAATCAGCCTGGAGACAGCAATTGCGACATGCATGGAAAACATACAAGGAATTCTACTTGGTCCCAGATGGTCCTCAGCATCCCGGTCTTCGGCATAGTTTCTCCAGCATGATCTGACTGCCTCGCGCACACACCATCGCCTCTTGCTATGGCTACGCCCCATCCCCTAACGCACCTTGGCCTTCTCTCCCACCGCCATAACCGCTGTGAAGAGGGCCATCGCATTGACCCCAGGCCGCTTCTCGAGCTCGCCGACTTTGCTGCTGCCATTCCTCCCGCGCGTGGCTGGCATGATGGTGGCGACTGGCGAGGCGACACAAGGCGGCCGTGTCGGTGCACAGAGGCTGATGGGGCCAGAAGAGGATGCTTGTCGTCAACACCAACAGAGGTGGGCACGCGGTCATCGGGTTGTACTTCGCCAAGGCGCTCCTCGCTGCCAGGTACGCGGTCACCGTACGTGCTCACCATCCGCGACAAGGGTTCCGACAAGATGAAGAAGCGCCGTATCTCGTGCTTCTTGGTGCGATAGACTTGATGGCTACACCGCCGGTGGTAATCGCTTCATGCTCATGTTTCTCATGGATCGTCGTTGACGCAAAAGCATGCAGGAGCTTACGAGTGTCAGGGCAAAGATGGTATGGGGTGACCCAGCTAGCGAACGTCGGTGTGGTGGTCGGCGGAACGTCCTTGGACGCCATGCTTGAGAACAACAACAAGCACGTCGACACCGTGAAGTATGTTCGATAGCTAGCTGCCTCTGTTTTCTGACACGAGATTCATGCTTTAGAACCAATTTGTGTGATTTCAGAACAATCCGACCGACCAGCCGCTGTATGTCGAGGGGGTAATATACACCCCCCCCCCCCCCCCCTCCCTGATTGCATTGCCTTGTTTTGTTACAACTAGAACATAGTTTATTCTAGCTTTGTGTGCGGATGCTCACACGCTGGACCTCGTGAAGGAGAGCGCCGATCATGTCAGTGTGGATAAGTACATTGCGGTGGTGTGCGGCGGCTGCTAGGTCTCGTTCAAGAATCTAAACCTCACAAATTAATCACTTTATCACTCATTTTGCGATAAAGAGGACAGATCGACAAACACTCATTGGCTTCTTGTGATTTATTATTTTGTATGCCGAAATCATGCGTAAGTAGCCGTTGTCGATCCTAGATTGAAGATTCACAGCTGACCAACATCTCAACCACGGAGATCTGGGAAGCTCATGCTCGCTGCAGAGAACCCCAACACGGTGGCAGGGAAGATTTTCAATTGTGTGAGCGACCGTGCTGTAGCGCTCCACGGTCTGGCGAAGATGTGTGCAGCGGCCGCTGACACCACCACAGCCGAGATCGTCCACTACAACCCGGCCGCCGCCGACCTGGACATCAAGAAGGCCTTTGCCCTCCTTCTGTTCCCACCACCGCTCGTGCCCTTACTATCTACCACTTCTTTTGCTCGGCCTCATCCACCCACCGTGTGACCGCAATGCCCATTCCAGCAGCCGCATCCTCTACGTCCTCGTTCCCGACGCGTGAGCTACAGTCCCAATGGTGTCACAAAGATGGGATGGACAAGGGCGGAGAGGACCAGCAGGCGAGGGCGACCCGCATGCTTCCACACTGCTACTCGCCAAGGGCAGCGACCTCTGCTATGGAGTCAGTACTCAGCAGTGGCACCACCTCTGGCGGGATCGACGACAATTACCGGCCTTGCAGGGCTAGGGTTGCATCGATGATGGGGTGTACTCATCTGCGACCATGTACTTATGCGGTTCTTGAAACGACCATGTATACTCATATATGTGGCTCCGTTTCCATGTCTGATTTTTCTTTTAATCCGTATCTTCTAGCTTAGCATCATGTGCGGCCATGGGGTGTACTTTCTAGGAAAAACATGATGAGAATTAAGGGGCTTACCCTGCTACTTTCTTATAGAATATTTTGAGTGAAGACAAGTCAAACGTGAGAGCACCCAAGAGAGAAGGTATGCATGTAGAACGTTTTTTTATCGGCACCCTGCAAGTTACTTTTGTAATTAGCGTGTGTTATTTTTCTTCTAATCATTTAGTACGATGATATTGGAATTCTGATTCCTTCAAACATAGTTTTTTTTTCATATATACACCAATTATGAGCATGAATTTTCCTTCTCCTTAATTATCAAGTATTACTTTTCTTCTAAAATTTGGAAATTGCTGATACCCAAATTCTACTTCCTTAAAAGGGTTTATCTATTTTTTATTTGTCCTTTTTTGTAGTTTGGGGGAAATGAAGTCTAGCATTTGTTTTGACATGCCGTGCGCTGATTTATGCGAGTTATTTAAATACAATGCTTATATCTTTGCTCTCTCTCTCTCTCTCAAACTATACAAAGCTTGAGGCGAAGCTTAGGCGGAGCATAGAGAGAATGGATAGGTTGGAACACATAATTTGACAATATAGAGTTGATTGATGGTGAAAGGAAACATAGTTTCATCATGTGAGGTGGGATAGAAGCATCCGTTCGTGAAACAGAACAAAACCTTTTATAATTGTGTTTGAACGTTTTTTTCAAAACGCAGGTGCGCATTGGTATTAAGCCAATGAAATCTTTGTCATATTTTTGAAAATGAATGTTCGATATTCCACATTCTTATATCTTGCACGTGAAATTTGCAAACTAATAACAAAAAATGCTCGTGCGGCGTGATTATGAGCCAATCAAGAAATTTTTGGCAGCCTAACCATGGAAATGAAGTTGAAAAGAACAATGCTGATATTGTACAATACTAAAGCTCAGGTAAGTATAAATGGTTGTGACAATGCTCAACTAGCTTTTACTGTAATACAAGTCGAGCCTGGAATGGTTGTCATAAATTTACTAAATTTAGATATATTTATACATAAATATTGTCTAGATACATCAAAATTTAGAAAATTCTATGATATCTTTTTCCGGACGGGACAATACTATTTTATACACACGAACTTTCACATGCATCATGTTCACATACTAGCAATGAGAAATGAAATCAAAGAGACAGTGGCAACGCACGGGCATTCAACTAGTATATATATATCATGAATTATAGATGTTTTGATCAATGTATCTAGGCCTAAATTTGTTAGGCCGTGGCACCGCACGGGCATTCAACTAGTAGCAATAATTTGATAAACAACTCAACAAAGCTGAGAGACACACACACACACATTACAGCAATCATACGACTCTAACAATCACCGAACAAATGTCGATAGTCAAATATATAGCACGCAGCTCTAAAAAATGTAGGGCTAGATTTTTCAGTAGTCCATCAGCACAGCGGCAGGTCTCTAGGCGGCGGCGGCACGGAAGTATCCGCAGTCGTGCCGTTCTGAACCTCGAACACCATGCCCAGCCCGAGATCGAGATGAGCGTCGAAGTGGCAATGCATGTACCACATCCCTGCAATATACAAGTTTCACGTACGGCGTGTCAAATTTTCAACAGCTTCCCAAAAACATCGCACGATATTAATTTATACGAGTTTTTTTTTGTTTTTTTGTGTACATACCGGGGTTGTCTGCGACGAAGCGGATGACGGCCCAGCCGCCGGTAGGGACGGCGACGGTGTTCCGCTCCTGTGGGTTGACGAGATTGAACTGCGACACCGCTGCCGTCTCGTTGTAGTTGCCGAAGCCCTGCGCGAGGACGAAGAAGTTGAAGCCGTGGAGATGCATGGGGTGGCTCTCCTTGGCGATCAGCGCCGTGTTCTGCAGCACCATCTCCACCGTCGCATTGTACTTGAGAGTCTTCACCTTGGTCGACTTTTCCGTGTACTGCATCGTGTCGTTGTCGCTCGCGGCGGAGGTGTAGTCGAAGACGATCGGCGGCCGGTCGGGGAAGTCTCTGGTGTAGACGCCGGCGCTTGCGCCCCCGTAGTGTGCCTCGAGCATGGAGGTGGCTCTCGGGAGGACGAAGGAGGCGTTGTTCATGCTCGACGAGAAGACGGGGCCTTCGCTCCGGTTGCACATCGTCTGCTCCGGCTGGCAGTCGGAGACGCCGAGCCCGACGGTGACGAACATGCGGGTGTCGACGTCGAGCGGCACTGTCGGCCTTCCCGGAAGCACCAGCGCCGTGAGGTTAGAGAGGAACTTGTACGCGGTGGCCGTGTCATTGTAGTCTGGCTGCGGCGGCAGGACCGGCGGAACGGTGGCGTTCCCGGCTCCGACGTACTCTAGGACGGCCGTTCCGGTGGTCATGCTGAAGGCCGGGTTCCCAGGTATCGCGCTGTGTCGTAGGGCGACACCGCCATGTAGTATCGTCCAGCCGCCGCGTCCGCGACCACGAGCGCGTCGACGGTCTGCCCGGGCGCGGTCACCACCACGTCGGTCTTGTACGGCGTGGTGTAGCACGCGTCCGCCGCGACGACGGTGAAGGTGTGGTCCTTCACCTTGAACAAGAGGGGCGTGTTGAGTGCAGCGTTGATGATCCGGAGCAGAGTAGTCTCGTTCTGCCGCACCTCAATCTTGTGCGTCTCTGCATGGATGGCAGAAAAATGTAAGCACGCCGCGCTTGCCGCTGCCATGCATATATAGCAATTACAGTACAGTATGTATATATTTCTTTTGAAGATCATTTTTGCGAGGCCGCTCTCGTACGGTTTGGGGCTGAGCAGTTGTACAAGTCTCCCGGCTTGCCGTTGATTGTGTAGGCGTTGGCCGGCCCCGCCGGCTGTCCTGTGAGGAACGCCGTTTCATGCAGGTCATAGACGTTGGCGTTCCACCACTCGCCGAACATGAGGATCTCCTCCTTGTCGGGCTTGGGGAACGGGTAGGCGCCGGCGCCGGCGCGAGGGAGGATGACGAGGGCGCCGTAGACGGTGGCGCGGAGGAAGGAGATGTGGGCGTGCCACCACAGCGTGCCCTCCTGTCCGGTGACGTTGAACCTGTAGGTGTAATTGCCCCCTTGCCGGACAGGGCACTGCGTGACCATCGTCGGTCCGTCCGCCCATGGCGTGCCGCGCTGGAAGATGCCGTGCCTGCATCCATCAACAGATTGTCGATCAATAGCTAGCGTTACAAACTCGTGTATATATGCATGGTATAGCTAGAGACGGTCATTCTGAACATCGATCAGGTGATTGATTACCAGTGGATGGTCATTCTGTATGGTGACTCGTTGACAAGGTGTACAACCACCGTGTCGCCCTCGCTGGCCTGGATCGTTGGGCCGGGTAGTTGGCCATTCACAGCCGTGATGATCATGTCTGGTTGGCAAAGCTGGCTAATGGAGAGGTTACCCACCTGAGTACATCCAACATGCTAGGTTAGAACGAGCTTATTTACTGTTTCTAAACGTATGACATTTCCATAATTTGCACACGAAAAAGCACTCATCAGACCATGCATGCCCACAAAGAAAACAACACATGCATGCATAGTAAGCCGGCGTGCAAGTAAATCTAGATCAAACAAACATAGTGCCTGGACACAAAACATGCATGAGAAGTGAAGGACAGAATCGCATGCATATATGAACGACTACTAATTTCAGTGGCTCAATTACATTGAAGGTGTGCTCCACAACGGCAGCGTCAGCAACAGAAGCAATCAACAAGGCAAGAGCAAACAGCAGAAGCGACGATAAACGTCTCGCCATGTCCGGCTTTAATTGTGTGGCTGGCAATGTACAACTAATGATACAGAACAGCAGATTTGATTGCTTTGAGAAGGACAGAAGGTCCAAGAATGTCATTATATAGAGATGTTCGAGCTGACCAATTCAGTCGACTATGCATTTTCAAGCACAAACAGCCTTGGGAAGGAGAGACAAACGTGTCTAATTGGTTTAACAGCCTTGTTTGTACCAAGACTATATGGACATATCTACAAGCAGGAAGCCAATTTGGCATGTATACTCCCTCAGTCCCTCAGTCCCTCGGTCCCTCCATTCCTAAACTAAAACCACGAGAAGAATTAAGGAACGGACAAAGTACGTATTTTCTCTAACTGCGACTGGCTGGCTTGGCACATGCATGCTAATTTTAATCTCGTTCAGAAAAACTTAGTTGACCAATCAGTAGTTGGTAAATGGTTACTAGTGCCCTCTAACCGCCCGTAAAAATTATGAGATGTAGAAAAGTACTAAAAGAATTTCGAAGGTTTCGAGGTCACTTTCCAAGGGTTGGAAAATTCAAAATTCTAGTAACATAAGATGAAGCATCCAAAATGATTACCAAAATGATTACGACCATGCATATGATGGTTGTACAACGGTAGTCAAAACTTTCGGCCACCCCAAGGTCAATGGATTTGACATGCAAAGCAGGATGCCCATATTAGTTAATGTTTTACTCGCTCAATTCAAAGTATAAGGCATTCTAGGGAGTTCTTAGCATAAAACTACCACTTTTGTGCTCAAATTCCGGAAAACTACCACTTTTCAAAAATTTCGCAAAAATCTGCCTCTTTACAGCAATTTTTTTGCAATGTGCACTAAAACTCGAATTAATCCGGATTGACACTGAATCTGACAGTGGGGCCCACACGTCAGGGACAGTTTTGCTAAGGTGAACTGGGTCCCACTTGTCAGCCCAATTAAAAATGTCAAGATATTCTAAAAAAATAAAAAAAAATTAGGAGAGTCATCTCCTTCCACTGGTCCGGCAGGGGCCGACCAGGAGGACCTCCGCCAGAGGGCGGGGCGCGCCAGGGGAGGCGCGGGCGAGGGGCGGCGCGGGGGAGGGGCGACGCGGACGCCCTCCAGCAGGGGCCGACGCGGGCGACTCCGCCGCGGGCCAGCACCAGGGCGGCGCGAGGGGACCTCCGCCATGGGAGAGCTCTGCCAGGGGCTCGGCAGGCGAGCTCTGCCAGGGGCGCAGGCCACCTCCGCCAGGGCCCGGGCGAGAGAGCTCCGGTAGTGCGGCGTGGGTGAGCTCCGCTAGCGGCGAGCTCCGGCGAGGGCGGTACGGTCGCGGAGGAGTGTCCGGCGAGGGCGGCGCGGTCGCGGACGCAGGCGAGATCCTCCAGGGCGGCATGGTCTACCTCCGCCAGGTGCGAGTTCCGGCAGGGGAGCTTGGGCGCGGGGACGGGGATGGGTTAGGCAGAGTCAGGCTTTTTGCGAAATTTTTGAAAAGTGGTAGTTTTTCAGAATTTGAGCACGAAAGTGGTAGTTTTATGCTAAGAACCCATTCTAGGTAAAAACAAATTGCTCAGATTATTAGAGATCGACATCGAGGAATTGGATCACCATACCTCAACTAATAGCCATTGTAATCACATGTTCTGAAGAAAAAGAATGACATCGTTTTCTTCACTCAACCAAACACATTGAGTTATTAATAAAGAATCATAATTTTTTTTGTTTGGAAAACCACGTGTCTCATATCAGGTCAAAGCAAAGACAACACGTACACAACAGCCGAACAACCCAGAAGCTAGCACACATGTGGGGAAAACATCTAGTGAGAAGCTCCAAGAAAAGAGAAAACAAAAACAACACTGGAAGCCTCTGTGAGAAACCGAACTTGCCAGCATCTCCGCCGTCGCCCACTACAGGAATGTTACTCTACGCCGACGGCCGGCTGCCCTCGGCGTAGCCACGCCTTGCCCTCGGCGTAGGCTACGCCGACGGCAGCCCTCGGCGTGTCGCCTCGGCGTCTGGGTCCCTCGGCATAGGTAGGTGGGCCGTCGGCGTAGAGCTAACCCTCGGCGTCCTGGCTTTATGCCGACGGTGAAGAAGCCCCTCGGCGTTGACGCCGTCGGCGTAGCGTGGCGGCGCGCCGTCGACGTTAACGGAGCGGCCAGAGACACCGACGGCCCAACCCCTCGGCGTAGAGAGACGGGAGAGGCGACGTGGCGCACGGAGGCGCACCCTAGCCAGAGGCTATGCCGAGGGCAACCCCCTCGGCGTATGCATGCCCCATGCAGCGCCACCGTGGACACGCGGCAGCACCTGGCGCGTCGGGCTATGCCGAGGGCAACCCCCTCGGCATAGACCTGACCATATGGCCCTATGTCAGGGTCTATGCCGACGGCATTACCCTCGGCATAGCGCCTGCCATTTTTTTTTTGCTGTTTCAGTTCCAGTTCTGTTGCAATCCAGTTCCAGTTCATATAATCGACCAAATTCACATAAATATCATATAATCGACCAAATTCATCCAAAATCGACCAAATTCATCCAAAATCAACCAAATGTACCATAATTCATCCAAAATCACCATAATTCACATAAATAGCATGAAATCCACATAGTAGCATACATGGTGCATGTAGTAGCATACAAGAGGAGAGTGCCATGTCATCCAATACATAGTAGTAGCTAGCAAATGATGGCAAGCAAGAAGCCCGGTGCTGACTAGCGGAGGAAGGACCCGGGCGGGGTGTGTCCGCCCACATCGTTGGCGAAACGAGGAGCCCGGGGTTTCGCTCCGGTAGAAGCTGCAGAAGAACCACCTGGAGAAGGACCGGTAGCACGCCCAGGAGAAGTCGACGGAGAGGCACCGGGAGTAGTCCCAGGAGTAGTCGACGGAGAGACACCAGCAGAACGCCCAGGAGACCGACCACCTTCATGAACCGGTGTGACCTCGCGCCCACCCGGCGATGCCTGGTTCCCGGACCATCCCGTTCCCTACGTGTTCCCTACATGTTAGCAACTTGCGAGGCAAAGGAAAGTGGTAACTACCGGTTTGGCAAAGAACTTACCTCCGGTGTGGATCCGTAGTAAGTCGCAGCGAAAGCTGCCCTCGATGGCATGATAGGCATGTCCCCCGCCACGGTAACTCGATCCGGTGGCGGTGTACCAGTAGACATAGAGATCATCATTTCCTGCAAGATAGGTTACAAGTTAGGCTTTGCAGAAATAAAGCATCAAACTGAGACTTGTCATCTACTTGCGCGAGAAGGAAGATTCAGACTTACTGATAAATACGTCATATAGGCCGTATTCTGCCTATTCCACTGGGCAACGGCCTGCTGATACGCTTCATTGCAGGCTTCGAAGGCCGCCTCGAAGTCAGGCTACAATTTCAGAAACAATGAATCTCGTAAACACTTAGCCATGTAGGAAGGAAAACCGGAAAGAGGATGAAAATGAGGAAACTTACATCGTAGGCGGGTGGACGAGCAGGCCGTGGACGAGGCTGGGGGCTGTCGGCGGTGAGGGTATGCTTGAGGCGCGTGTAGCTCGTGGAGTGGGTAGGCTTGACCGCCTTATTCATCCAAGGGAAACGGCCATGCGGACGCCCGTGCCCCGACAGGACCAACGACTCCTCGTCGACCGGAATGCTCAAGGGGTCATCCACCTCGGGGTGACGAGACTTGACCATGTCGCGATAGTCCTCCTTGGCGGCCTTGGCATTGCCGTAGTACGGTGGCTGAGGCAATGCCGGATTGGGCTTCTGCGTCGTCCGCATCATGTCATATATCTGGGCATCATGAAGCACCACCCCAGGTGGTGCCTCGGCCACCTGCATCGCGAAAAGAAAAGTTAAGCGTACCACAAATGAGACATGGCGGGAAATGAATGAAGGTCGTTCCATGTATATACATACCTTTTTCCCCTTGAAGCGGGTGTAGTCGCGGTTTCCCGCGCAGTGTGTGCCACCGGTGCCTCGGTTCTCCATGTTACGCCTCGACACGGCTTCAAACTCCTCGTCCTGCCTGAGCCACCTCGCCCTAATCAGCTCCTCCCATGCCTCCCTATGCTGCTCGGCCCACTCCGGACAAACCTGAAAACGCAATAGTCAGCTCAAGATAATTCAATGAAAACTTAGCAGCAATGTAGAATCTCATTGACATTTTACTCACCGACATGTACTCCTCAATGGTCATTGCCCATTCCTCCGTAGGCTCGTTACCAACAAAGTACTCCTTCTTGACCCTCTTACCCTTGTTAGCCCAGAAGGCACTAGCGCTGGTGAACTTTTGGTTGTACCACTGCTGCGGTGTCAACCTCTCGCAAGCGCCACGCAAAGTGAGACGCGCCTGCGTGTCATGCTCCGGGTCCACACGATAGAAGCACTTCAATCATGCATAAATCAGTTGTGAAAGTCATGAGTTAGCACATTAGGGTCATCAACTATGAACGGTGCTCGAGAAATATATGCCTTACCCAGAACTTGGTGGTCACAGCCTCAGCAGCTGTCGCGAAGCCTACGGCAGGGGCATCCTCATAGTCCGCCCAAGTAGTGGCTAGCTTCGTCGGGCCACCGGGGACCGTGCTAAGGGGAGTGTATCTGCCGGGCCAGAACTTCTTAATCAGAGCCCCAAGCAAGCTGTTAGGCATGCGGGGGGCTTGGCATCCCATGTCCGATTCTTTGCAAATAAATCACACATTAGTACACATGCCAAATTGTTTATTATGCCCAAGATGAAAATACATGTTCGAAATTTCTGAAGTAGTACACTTACTCATCGCTCGAAGGAATGATAAGGGCCTTGTCATCATGGGTCTTCGGCTCCTTCCTCGCATCGGGACTCCAGCTTCTCCACGAAGCTTCAAGGGCTTCGGCGCACCCCCATCCTCCATCACCTCCAACTCAGCCCTAGAGTCCGACTCGTGTGTAGACTCCGTCTCCATCTCCACCTCCCCACTAGACGGACCCTCTAGGTACAACTCAGGAGCCACGTCGCCAGAAGCGGAGGGTGGCTCGTCAAAGTCCATGTGTACCCCGCCGCCACCTCGTCCTCCACCTCGTCCTCCTCGTCCTCGTCCTCGACCTCCACCTCGTCCTCCTCGTCCTCGTCCTCCATCGGTACCATCGGCGTAACGCCGGATTTTGCACCGGGGCTCGATCACTCCGTCTAGTGGGTCTAGGAATATTCCTCTTCACCTGCGCCAGCGTCTTAAGCAAGCTCTCGGAGTCTGCCTTGCCGCTGCTCATATTGTCCAGTCACCTGCATTGAGAAGAATAAAACAGTTAAGCACAAAGACATATTATATGAAGATACTAAGAATAAAAGGCACAATGCAATTAAGAAGCATGTTGACATAATAAAATGAAGATACTAACAATAAAAGGCACAATGCAATTAAGAAGCATGTTGACATAATAAAATGAAGATACTAAGAATAAAAGGCACAATGCAATTAAGAAGCATGTTGACATAATAAAATGAAGATACTAACAATAAAAGGCACAATGCAATTAAGAAGCATGTTGACATAATAAATACTAAGAATAAAAGACCCTCACCAGCCATCATCGCTCTCATGCTCACTCTCATACTCCATCTCTTTCTCTTTCTCTTTCTCTGGCCCACTATCACTATCACTATCTTGTGAGTACAAAGTTGAAGGGTCGACGGGTGGAGGCTCATCATAATTGTCATTCGCCTCAAGTAACTTCTCGAGCATAGATATGTCCTTTAGATCCACCACTGACTCACCACGAGTTTCTGCATCGTTCCCGAGGTCCTCTTGAACAAACGGTTCTAAAATATATTCCCCGAAGTCCTGTTCCTCTTGATAGAAAATCCCCTCGTATGTCACGGGGTCAATGTTGTTGTAATCATCCTCGAGAGGGAATCGGTAGGTTACCATGTGGCGATACCTGGAAGACGACTTCCCAACCCTTGAGTTCCGCTTTCTGGCATGGGTAGGGCAAATAATAAACTTGCTTGGCTTGGTGAGCCACAATAAAGACATCGGCTCCGCTATAGGTGGTTGAAGGCTTAACTTCAACTAACCCAATGGACTTATCACTTCTCTCGTCCACCTATTGGGTCGAACCAATGACACTTGAACACGACGATATTGAGTTGCACGTTCGTACGATTGAATGTCAACTCGTATACACTTTGTAACCTTCCGTAGTAATCAAAGTTGTTGGCTCCTTTGGTGAAGACCCCAGTATTTATCGTTTTGGGATTCGCCCGGCCCTTCTGGTGCGTCTCTGTGTGGAAGCGAAACCCATTCACATCATACTTCTCATACTTGGTCACCTCACGGCTACAACCTTGGGAAACACATTTCAACTCATCTATCATATCAACGTTTCTCTCACGGCCCTACAAGAACATTTCAAATTTGTTGTGTGCATTAGTTACGTGTAATAAGAGGGACAAGTCACGTGTTGCAATGTAAGAGGAAAGGTTAGAAATTACTTTTTCCATGAACCATGTCACAAAGTTTTTATTAATTCCGGGAGCACCGTCTTTCAGTAGAGTGTCCATCTCCGAGGTTTCGGGCAATTCATCATACGGCCACATTTCATCCGTGAATTCGCTGAAAGGAGAAAATAAGCATTAGACCGAGACGAGGTTACTAGCTGCAAAGTAATTTGTTCACCATTTTACCTTACGAATGGGATCACTTCCTCCATGTTCATAAGCACATATAGCATTATACAATCCTTCTCTTCGTTCTCCAATTTATATTTTGTTCCTTTACCAGCCTTGCCACCGGGGAATTGGAATAGTTTTAGCTTGGGGTCATTCTCGGGCACGTCGACATTGTAACGAGTGACCGGGTTATGCTGAGTGGGAACATCATCGGGATAGTACGTTGTCGCGGCATCTGCCATCTCCCGAAGGCATATTGCCTCAGCTATGCATGCTTCAATCTTGGCCTTGTTTCCAGTTATCTTTCGAATATACTTAAACTCTCTCTCAATACGTAATCGCCAACGAAACTGCACCGGACCACCCAAGAGTGCCTCGTTGGCGAGGTGCACAATGAGATGTGCCATCGGAGTAAAGAAGCCTGGCGGAAATATCATCTCCAAATTGCATAGCAACTCCGGCACTGTATGTTGTAGCTTTGCAATAACCTCGGGACATATCTGCTTAGCACATAGCGTGCGGAAGAAATGGCTCAACTGCGCAAGCACTCGCGGACTTTCTCGGGGATATACCCTCGAAGCATCACGGCATGAGCCGCTGAATCCATATATGATAGTCGTGACTCTTGAGCCCGGTGACTTTTCCCGTCGAAAGATTAACTCCCTTACTCATATTCGAGCAATAACCATCCGGGAACATCACGACGTATTTGAGCCACGCGAATGCCTCCTTCTTTTGGATGGAATCAAGGCAGAAGTTGGCATGCGGCTTGAACCAATTCTTTTGACGGCCAATAGGACGCTTCATGTGTAATTTTTCCCTATCACAGAGGATCTCAATATCGACTCTAGCCTTGACATTATCCTTTGACTTCCGGGAATGTTCAGGCATGTGTGAAAGACGGACTCCGCGACATTCTTTACAGTGTGCATCACATCGATGTTATGGGGAAGTTCGAGGTCCTTGTAATACTCGAGCTTCGTTAAAGCCGCCTCGTGAGTCCAGTTGTGCGTTACACCATATCCCTCAAATTGATGGCCAGTTGGCGTCGCTGCCGGCACGAGAGCACGTAGCTCGGCTTCAACAAGTGTACCATCAAACTTCGGCACATCTTTTTTTTCATGCACAACTTTGCCCTTCTTGAAGTTCTTTTTGTCTTCTCTAAACGGATGCCTCCTTTTGAGGAACTGTCGATTCTTGTCAAACGCAACATACTTGCGACCCTTCTGTAGCCAAAGGAACTCAAGCCGATGCCTGCACACTGGGCATGGCCACTTACCAGCTGTACACCATCCACATGTTAGGGCGTACCCGGGCATGTCATGCATGGTATACTGCAACCAAACTCTCATGCAGAAGTTTGTCTTCGATGCTCGGTCGTACGTCAATGTCCCGTGGTGCCAAGAGTGGTTCAAATCTTCCACAATCGGCTGCATGTAGACACTCAAATTCTTCCCGGGTAATGAGGGCCTGGAATGATCAGCAGCGAAACATGGTCTTCCTCGTCATTAGGACTCCGGGAGGGAGATTGAGCGGAATAACAAACACGGGCCAGCAACTGTAATTGGCAGTGGACATACCATATGGATTGAAGCCATCTGTTGCTATCGCAATTCTGACATTCCGAGCCTCGGCTGCCTTAAGGCGGTGTTTTGTATCGAAGTTCTTCCATGCCGTACCATCGGATGGATGTCCCATCTTCAACTTCTTGTTTTCGTCCACGAATCTCTTCCCATACTTGTGCCACGTCATCTGTTTGGCTGTCTCCTCGTGCATGTAAAGCCGCTGGATTCTTTTTATGAATGGGAGATATCGAAGAATCGACTTTGCGGTGCTTGACTGCCTCACCTGACCATCCTTTCCCGTTACCTCTTCATACCTAGATCACTTCTGAGATGGGACAAGACTTGTCCTCCGCATACTGTCTCCAAAATAGAACGCAGCCTTTCGGACAACGAGTCTATCCTTTGATAATCCATGTTGAGGTCCTTCATAATTCTCCTCGTCGCGTGCGAGCTTTGAGGCGTACAATGATCTTTGGGCAACATGTTACCGATTGTTTTCAGACTTGCTTCAAAGCCCTCACGGGTGGTGTTGTACCGGGTCTTGTCGGCTAGACATTGGGAGATGGCATCGAGCTGAGAAATCGCGGCGCCCTCGTACAGAGGCCTCTTAGCCGCGGCAATCATATCATAGAAGGCCTTCGCGGTTGGCTCTGGTTCCTCCGGTTCTGGCGGCGCCTCCGGTTACGGCGGCGCCTCCGGTTACGCGGCGAATCCGGGACATCGGCATGGACGAGATCATCTAGAAAGTCTCTAACTCCATCGTACGCATTGCCATTGAGCCGCTGCCGCATCACCTCACCTCTGTCACGTTCGCGCTCATCAAAGTCGATTTCCGTGACGTACCCATGCATATACCCATATTGCAGAAGGTGTCTATACATTTCATCCTTCCCACGACGTTGACGCTTCACGCAGCGAACACAGGGGCAAAGTGCCCGAACCAGCCCCTCTGTACCACGCGCTAACTCATTCACTAGAAAATGGGTCTTCCTTGTCCACTCATCTGTTTTCTCGCCGCACTAACACGCTCATTGTACATCCATCCATTATCAGCCATCCTCTCGCTTTATTGGGAGCCAAACCACAGACATAGCATTTATATCAAATAGGAAATTAAATGCATCATATTTTTATTTATTTTACCGGGCGAAACGCATGCATCAACCTACATCTCTACTAGGTGGGCTCCTAGCAGCCGCCGGATCCGTAGTTGGCTACGTTCTCCATGCTCTTCAACGGTCCAAGTCAGAATTTCGGCAGCACCTCCCCGCTGCTCTCCCGATACACGTCTCGGCAAAAAGCCGAGAGGATGTGCATCCGGAGAACAACGGGGAGGCGCCGCCGAAATCCTGACTCGGACCGGAGTAGAACATGGAAAACGTAGACAACTACGCATCCGCCGACTGTCCCGTAAATGCCGCAAGCGTTACGGTTCAAAATATGCGGACCACTAATGCATATTTATCCGCGTAACGCTCGCGGACGGGAAGTGACACCTAGGTTACGCAACTGGACTTGGAAAATGAATCTAGTGACATAAGAAAATGCGGGGAAGGGGAGGCGATGTTTTAGCTCACCCTCGGCGGACGGAGAGAATCACGGACACGGCGACAAGGAGGTCACGACGGGGCGGTCACGACGGGCCGGTCACGACGGGGCGGTCACGAGGTCGGCGGTCACGACGGCACCTATTTCCATTCAATAAAAAACAAATTATTTCACATTTCACATTTTCTATTTGTATTTCTATTTCACATTTTCTATTTCACATTTTCACATTTTCCATTTGTATTTCTATTTCACATTTTCTATTTCACACTTTCACATTTGCTATTTCACATTTTCACATTTTCACATTTTCTATTTTCACATTTCACAAATTATTTCACATTTCACATTTTCTATTTCTATTTCTAAATAGCATACAATCTTAGATGGAATTGCAAGATTGTACAAAAAAAAACTTACAAAAAAAAACTTACAGAGAAGAGATGAGGCAGGGGCCTGCGGGGTCGAGGCAGGGGCTTCTACTGCGCGTGGCGGCAGCGACGGGGAGGCAGGGGGCGGCGGCGCGAGCAGTGACGGCCGGCGGCGCGAGCAGGAGGTAGCGAGGCGGCCGGCAGCACGAGCAGCGGCGGCGGAAGCTAGCAGGGCGACCGGGGAAGCTAGCACGGGGCGGCGGGGAAGCTAGCAGGCGGCGGGGAAGCTTGCAGGGGCGGTCGGCGGCGCCAGCAGGCGGCGGCGTGAGCAGGGGGCGACGGGGGAAGCTAGCAGGCGGCGGCGCGACTCGGGCTCGGGCGCGGAAGGAAATGGGGAAAAAAGGGGTGCGGCTCGGGCGCGTGGTCCGGCTCGACCCGACCTTGTCCGTTCCCCAAACCCTAACCCTATGCCGAGGGCCAGGGCTATGCCGACGGCAGCCCTCGGCATAGACCCATTTTTTTTTTTCAATTTATTTTCTATTTAAATTTTATTAATGTCAATTATATTTATAAAATATATTAATATAGGTCCATGCTAAGTTGTTTTAATCTTCTACATTCCCAAGCTATGCGCATAAAAAAAATACCATCTTAACTTAATATTTTCTCCCATAGACGAAACCCTAATCCGGTAGCCCATGAATCTACCCCTTTGACCGAACTCCGATGACAGCTGACCCATTGACTATTCTATTCCTTTGTGTTGTGTTAGGTCATCGGACCATGTAGTACCAATAATTACCCTATCTTACATCACTATTCCCTCCGGTAGACGAAACCCTAATCCGGGAGCCCCGCAGATCTACCCCTTTGATCGGCCTCCGATAACAGTTGAACCATGGACTTTTTTCTTACTTTGTGTTGTGTTAGGTCATCGGAACATGTGGACACACACAAGTTTTGGGGCCATTCCCTAGATCCGATGCTCGATTTCCGACGAAACCCTAGTTCTGTTGACCGCGCGGTCTACCCCTTTGACTGCATCCCATCGGGGGTCCCCCGGTGGGCATATGCCTCCATTTGAGCTTGGTTAGGTCATAGGTACATGTGGAAACAAGGATCATCACATATGATCTCAAGTTTCTCTCCGGTTCACCTCCGAGGGAGTTCCCCCCTATACATGCATAATCTGCCTAAGTGTAGTAACCCCCTGTCCGAGAAGCCGGACACACCTGGGGGGGTAGCCTTGAATATAGAACCATCTCAAATCACTTTTGTGCATTCCATGTGGACACACACAAGTTTTGGGGCCATTCTCTACATCTGATGCTCGATTTCCGACGAAACCCTAGTTCTGATGACCGCGCGGTCTACCCCTTTGACTGCATCCCATCGGGGGTCCCCCGGTGGGCATATGCCTCAATTTGAGCTTGGTTAGGTCATAGGTACATTTGGAAACAAGGATCATCACATATGATCTCAAGTTTCTCTCCGGTTCAACTCCGAGGGAGTTCCCCCCTATACATGCAGAATCTGCCTAAGTGTAGGAACCCCCTGTCCGAGAAGCCGGACACACCTGGGGGGGTAGCCTTGGATATAGAACCATCTCAAATCACTTTTGTGCATTCCATGTGGACACACACAAGTTTTGGGACCATTCCCTAGATCCGATGCTCGATTTCCGACGAAACCCTAGTTCTGTTGACCGCGCGGTCTACCCCTTTGACTGCATCCCATCGGGGGTCCCCCGGTGGGCATATGCCTCCATTTGAGCTTGGTTAGGTCATAGGTACATTTGGAAACAAGGATCATCACATATGATCTCAAGTTTCTCTCCGGTTCAACTCCGAGGGAGTTCCCCCCTATACATGCATAATCTGCCTAAGTGTAGGAACCCCCTGTCCGAGAAGCCGGACACACCTGGGGGGGTAGCCTTGGATATAGAACCATCTCAAATCACTTTTGTGCATTCCATGTGGACACACACAAGTTTTGGGGCCATTCCCTACATCTGATGCTCGATTTCCGACGAAACCCTAGTTCTGTTGACCGCGCGGTCTACCCCTTTGACTGCATCCCATCGGGGGTCCCCCGGTGGGCATATGCCTCCATTTGAGCTTGGTTAGGTCATAGGTACATTTGGAAACAAGGATCATCACATATGATCTCAAGTTTCTCTCCGGTTCACCTCCGAGGGAGTTCCCCCCTATACATGCATAATCTGCCTAAGTGTAGGAACCCCCTGTCCGAGAAGCCGGACACACCTGGGGGGTAGCCTTGGATATAGAACCATCTCAAATCACTTTTGTGCATTCCATGTGGACACACACAAGTTTTGGGGCCATTCCCTAGATCCGATGCTCGATTTCCGACGAAACCCTAGTTCTGTTGACCGCGCGGTCTACCCCTTTGACTGCATCCCATCGGGGGTCCCCCGGTGGGAATATGCCTCAATTTGAGCTTGGTTAGGTCATAGGTACATGTGGAAACAAGGATCATCACATATGATCTCAAGTTTCTCTCCGGTTCAACTCCGAGGGAGTTCCCCCCTATACATGCAGAATCTGCCTAAGTGTAGGAACCCCCTGTCCGAGAAGCCGGACACACCTGGGGGGGTAGCCTTGGATATAGAACCATCTCAAATCACTTTTGTGCATTCCATGTGGACACACACAAGTTTTGGGGCCATTCTCTACATCTGATGCTCGATTTCCGACGAAACCCTAGTTCTGATGACCGCGCGGTCTACCCCTTTGACTGCATCCCATCGGGGGTCCCCCGGTGGGCATATGCCTCAATTTGAGCTTGGTTAGGTCATAGGTACATTTGGAAACAAGGATCATCACATATGATCTCAAGTTTCTCTCCGGTTCAACTCCGAGGGAGTTCCCCCCTATACATGCAGAATCTGCCTAAGTGTAGGAACCCCCTGTCCGAGAAGCCGGACACACCTGGGGGGGGGGTAGCCTTGGATATAAAACCATCTCAAATCACTTTTGTGCATGCCATGTGGACACACACAAGTTTTGGGGCCATTCCCTACATCTGATGCTCGATTTCCGACGAAACCCTAGTTCTGTTGACCGCGCGGTCTACCCCTTTGACTGCATCCCATCGGGGGTCCCCCGGTGGGCATATGCCTCAATTTGAGCTTGGTTAGGTCATAGGTACATTTGGAAACAAGGATCATCCCATATGATCTCAAGTTTCTCTCCGGTTCAACTCCGAGGGAGTTCCCCCCTATACATGCAGAATCTGCCTAAGTGTAGGAACCCCCTGTCCGAGAAGCCGGACACACCTGGGGGGGTAGCCTTGGATATAGAACCATCTCAAATCACTTTTGTGCATTCCATGTGGACACACACAAGTTTTGGGACCATTCCCTAGATCCGATGCTCGATTTCCGACGAAACCCTAGTTCTGTTGACCGCGCGGTCTACCCCTTTGACTGCATCCCATCGGGGGTCCCCCGGTGGGCATATGCCTCCATTTGAGCTTGGTTAGGTCATAGGTACATTTGGAAACAAGGATCATCACATATGATCTCAAGTTTCTCTCCGGTTCAACTCCGAGGGAGTTCCCCCTATACATGCAGAATCTGCCTAAGTGTAGGAACCCCCTGTCCGAGAAGCCGGACACACCTTGGGGGTATCCTTGGATATAAAACCATCTCAAATCACTTTTGTGCATGCCATGTGGGCACACACAAGTTTTCCAGCCATTCCGACGCTCCGGTGGTCTGTAACTTGGAAAACCCTAGGGCGGGGACCCCACACATCTACCCCTATAGCTTTCTCCGTGCGAGGGTTTACCAGTGGACTTTTTTATTTATTTTGCTTTGTTTAGGACATATGTACATGGAAACCATAGGTTGGGCATACTTTACCATAAAATAGGCTCCGTTCGAGCCATGGCGGGGGTTTCCACATACAGATCCTGGATTTTACCAACTGGTAGCCCATTATGCGGAAATCGTCAACGCCGGGTACATCCAAGGTTAGCCAAACCTTACATCACACTTGTACATGTATGTTAGGGGCAGAAGCAAGTTTTCCAACAATTCTGACGCTCCGGTGATCTGTTTCTTGGGAAACCCTAGGGCGGGACCCCTAGGGTTAGGGTTTTACCAAGTGATCTGTTAGGGTTATAGTTAGGGTTAGCAATGTATGTGGAAACCCTAGGGTTAGAGTTAGGGTTAGGGTTAGGGTTAGAGTTAGCAATGTATGTGGAAACCCTAGGGTTAGGGTTAGGGCTAGAGTTAGGGTTAGGGTTAGAGTTAGCAATGTATGTGGAAACCCTAGGGTTAGGGTTAGGGCTAGAGTTAGGGTTACGGTTAGGGTTAGAGTTAGGGTTAGAGTTAGGGTTACAGTTAGGGTTAGGGTTCGGGAAACCGTAGGGCGGGGACCCCGCGGATCTACCCATATGTACATCGATAGCAAATGTTGGGCCTAGTGGCTCCGGTTGACCCGTCTGCGAAGAGCGTCACCCATGCATGGGACCTACATATGCCATCTACGAATTCTTAAAAAATAGAACCATTTTTTACATAATTCATACTAGTAAATAAATAATAGAAACATATTATAAAGTAATATGAGAGAGGGAAAAAAATAAATAAATAAAAAAAATCTATATGCCGAGGGTGGCCGTCGGCATAGGGTGGCCATGCCCTATGCCGAGGGTGGCCGTCGGCGTATGACTGACGCCGTGAGCGGGCGTCGACGGTGCGGGTGCGAGGGGAGGTGATGGAGACCTCTACGCCGAGGGCCAGGTAGACGCCGACGGCGGCCCTCGGCGTAGGAGCCTAGACGCCGACGGTACCTAGACGCCGACGGTCGGCTTCGGGCGCTGCCCTGGCGAGGCCGTACGCCGACGGCCCCGATAAAATGCCCTCGGCGTAGGGTTTGGCCGTCGGCGTCTAGGCCCATTCCTGTAGTGGCCATGATCGACAGAGAAGCTCCCCATGGGAAGGAGAAGCACCATCGCCATCAGCTTTCTTGGTACTCAGCAGTGGGCCGCCAACCAAAGTCCCAGCTCCAGACCAGAGCGCCCCTGGACGCCACCGTGAGAGACAGACAGCACCAGCTGTGAAGCTCCTGTACAAACATCCCAGCGACGACGCCGGAGCGTGCGCCGCCATGACGTCGGCCGAAGCCGGATTATAATTCAAACAGGAAAACAAACTGAAACCCAAACTAAATTACCTACCACGAACACACCCTCCTCCCTCCCCCACTCCGACCGGCAGCGCCGACGGAGGAGAGGGAGAAGGGTGGCCGACTTTTACGGCACCGGGCCGAATCATAATTTTTTTTTAGTTCATGCATATATATACATATATAAACGCTATTTGACCCTAGGGTGTAGAAAAGTTATTTTGCACCCAACACATTTTTTCGTTGTTACATTCATAAAATTATGTTCTATTTATAAATAATTACGTTCATATTGACTGACAACAAAAAAAAACCGACATAAAAAACGCACTCTATGTGTCATTACATTGCAAAAAACACAAAAAATATATATTTTACGTCATATTTTTTGTACATCACGTAAACAAAAAATTATGCCATGTGTATTTTTTCTTATGTTCTACTCGACTTCTGAAGTATGACAAAATTTACGTGACGTAAAAATTATTTACGGTTGCAAATATATATCACGTGCCCTGCTTCGTCCCGCGAGAAAAAAGAAAAAAAGGTAACGTATGCGTTGCTTCTTCCCGCAAGAATAAAAGGATTATATGTTCCGTCCGTCCAACAAAGAGCGGAGTTGCGAGCGGAGTCAGACTCCGCGTTCAAGTCAAGAAACGCATTGATTTGTCCAATAAAAGAGTCAGGTCAAGGAGTCCAGGTCCGTGCACGGTTTTGGTCATGTGGATAAACATATGAAATTCAAGGCAGCACTATGTATGAAAGAAAGTTTCGTTTGGATAAAATGATAGGATTAGTATACAACATCCATGACAGGCAAGCAGCAGCTTGCCGTCTAAAGAATAATATGCCTGTGGATCGGTTCAATTTTCCTAGTCAAACTCTAGAAAAGTATGCTAAGGGCTTCGGGTTTAGCAAGCAAATGCATAATATCATGTACCTATCAAACGGTAAACTTACTAGCTGAATTCAATTTGAGATGATCTTTTAACAGGGACAGTTGATTATGTAATCACGTACGTCTTAAACTTACTACCAATTATTTTGTTTACAGGACAAATCTTGCAGCAATTTCCAATAGTTAAAAAAAAGTGTGAGAAATTCGTGGTTATAGGTTATGCCATAATATCAAAAGGCTGTTAAATTAATTGAATAGTATGACCATTTATGTTCTGTAAAAAGATAGGCAATTATATTTATCCCTTATCCCTTCTACACACTTTTATTCATATATTGTTTTTGGAAACTTTAGAATGCAAAAGCACATGCCTTAAGAGGTTTTGGAATCATTTGTTTTAGAAAGTTCATGGACTAATTTAGTAATTTAGATCATTTTTACTGAGTTATTGAAAGTGCATCGAATCCCATGGTAACGATATTTTTTTTTTTTGAAACGGAGGCAAAAGCCTTGCCTCATTCCATTAATTAAGAAGAAAGTGCCCAATTTTTAGGAGAAAATCGGGCGAAAACCAACAACACACACTGAGCACCCGGCCAACCTGGCTACCCACACGGAGCACACACGCCATCCAGAAGAAAGACCATCGTTGAGGATGTCATCGAGCGTCATTGTCGTCACTCCTCCACGAGCCAGCGATTCCGACTTCACCTTAGACAACCGCCACCAAGACCTTCGCCGCAAACGACATCGGAGCCCATGTGAGCCTATGCCAAACAGTCGACCCCCAAGCACGTTGAGGAGGAGGCAGCTCTGACTTCAACCGTGACCTTCATAGGAGAAAGTTGCACGCCTTGCACCGACGCAAGCACCAATCAAGTGGCATCGTTGCCACAAGTCGCCTCGCAGCTCCGACTTCACCATCACGGCAGGGGTGACGAAGGACATGCCGCAACTCTGATCCGCTCACCATTGTCATCGTCGCCACGCAGCCCACGACGCCAACACCAACCATCTTCCACGAGTCCCTCCGACCTAAGCAGCTCCAAATCGATGCCCTCAAGAGGGAAGACGACACAAGAGCGCCGCCATCGAACGATCACATCGGATCTAGGGATTTCCCCGGAGCTTTCCTATACAGAATGACAAAACATCACCTCGACGATGCCTTCAAGAAGGGAGCGGCGCCCGAAGCCATCGCCATCACCGGCCTCGGCCAGCTGCCGGCCGGTCAGCCACCGAGGACAAGGCATTAGCCCGGAACTTGCCGCGCCATCCTGCTTCGTGCTCTTGGCCAGACCACCTCCATCCCTCATCCCCCATCTCCACCACGGCCGCCACACCCACACCGGCCGCCGTCGCTGCCCGGGGTCGCCGCCCCGGCACACCACTGCAAACTTGCAGTGCCACCACAGCCAGGGGCCCCGCGCCGGCCTGCCGCCGCGACCACCCGCTCCCCGAGCTGGCCCGCCTGGCCCAGATCCGGCCCAGCCGCGCCCGACCCCGCAACCGCACGGCCCCCACGCGCCGCCCGAGGCCAGAAGCGTTGCCGCGCTCGCCGCACGCTGCCACGCCCGCAGCACGCCGCCGCACCCGCCGCCCTGTGCCGCGCCCGAGCGAGCTCCCTCTCGCCAGGGACGCGGGAGTGGAAGAAGCGCCCCGCCGCCACCTTCCTCGGGGCTTTGCCGGGCCCCCTCCAGCGGCGGCGAGGCAAGGGAGGAAGGAGGTGGGGGCCTAGGGCGGCGGCGGATAGGGTTCCCCCTGGTCGCCAGAGGAGGGCAACGCGGGGGGGATTCAGAGTTTCCTCAATTGAAATAGGAAATACATTAGTTATAAACATAGAAATATGACGCAATAGAATTGTCAGAAGGACAACATAACACATGCATGTCCTTATATTTCCATGAGCAATATCTGAAAACAAATTATGGCTCGACAATTAATGGTAGTATGTTTTTCTTGAGTGACTCCTATTCTTGATATGCATGTAGCCTTTTCCTAGTAGTTTATCTGATCAGTTTCATATTGAAACATTTAGGGAAGAGAAAACTAGTAGAAGATAAGATATTTTCTAGTTGTTAAGTGATGCATGGGATTGACAAAGTTGGAAGTCCTAACACAACTGTAAGGTGATATAAATAGGACAACTTTTTCAAAGTGAAAATCGTTTTCTACATATCATTTGTTTTTGTCAGTGAGCGTATTTGTCAGTATGTGTGCTATCTTCCAACTTGCGTAATTTCCTTTGCAAGGCACACTCACCTTCCTAGCATCAGAAGAAATGAAGAAAAGCGAGCCTCTAGCCAAAGGTTGTTTTCGAGTAACACGTGAGGTGATGGTTGACGCATTCTAATCTTCAGTCCTCACACTCCAGAAGCCATGCCTACGGCATTCCTTGTCACTTTGTCAGAAGCCAAACGTGTGACTTCTAAATTGCTGACATCGATAGCATGACCTTTGCAGTACGTGTGGGCAGCTAATCAGTAAAAAGATCGGTGTTTTCCATACCACTACAAGGACATAACATGGCGATAGAACTGAAGTGCAAATGAACTCGGGGTTTTCATGTCGTCCTTGTGGAAAGATATTTTAGACCAATGTTTCACGTCAAACCAACCACTGCAGCAGTTTGCAATGATGTTGCGAAGGTTGAGGTTAAACAACACAATAGAAATGAAGAATAGAGAATTTGGGATAGGAAGAAGGAATGTAGATTGTGGAATTACTAGTACGTAGGTTGCATTCGGGAAGAAGATGCAGCTTGGTCTATTCAGGAAGAAGAACTGAAGCTAATAAGGCCGGGTTACGACTAGGCCAAACCACAGCCTGCAACCATTACATTGGGTTTATTACAAACTCGGCCAATTCACAGCTTTCCTCTTTCTAGCAGTCCTTTTTCGGCTCTTATCCTCCTACTCTGTTTCCTCTGTTCGGTTTATATGTATTTTAAGCGATTAGCATCCTCAAAAAAAGGTTATTAGAATCCTCAAGCATTACATGTTTCCATCATGATCTCACTACTAGTCAGATAACACAGGAAATTCGGATACGTTTGAGAACCATAATCTAAACCTCCATGCGACATAGGCTATTGGTTATTGACAAGTATTTTCTCCATTCCATGTTAGTTGTCGCTGATTTAGTTAGTATAAGGGACAACTAATATGGAACAGAGAGAATATGTAACAGCATGCTACCGCTGGCGAGAGCACCTCAGCACATGCATCCCCGGTAGCAATGGTAATCGTCGTAAGCTCCCCTAGTCGTTCTCCAGCATTAGAGGGATGGCATTGAAATTCATCATCATGACCATGGAGACGGTACCAACTAAGTTGTAAGCAAATGACCATGTCATTTCAAAGATTTACACGACTGCACCATGGAACATAAGCTAGAAGAATTAATACTTTTGGGTTGAACAATATATACTTGTCGATTTTGGTTTGAAATGGACTTCGATCAATGGGCAAGTTTGGACATTATTTTGCTTCAATATGTAGAAAAAAAGGTTATGATATTATGAAAATAGTTTTTCATGATAGATGTAATGCCACTATTTTCATTTGATCAATCTTACTATGTTTTTATTTATCAATTGTCAAAGTTCAAACAAAGATTTAGAAAGAGTACATTTGATGAAAAATTGTCAAAGGTTCATTTTGATTTGACAAATATATACCTAGATTTTAGAACCTTTCAGTGGAACAACAATACCAACATATTGGAACAACTTGCTAGAAAGTTCATAGCTCCAAATTGAACAAAAAACTAAGAAAATAAATTTTGGTCATTTGCTGCAGGTCGTAGACGTTTGCGTTCCACCACTCGCCGAGGATCACGACGTCCTCCTTGTCGGGCTTGGGGAAGGGGTAGCCGGCGGTTTCGATCCGCCCTGTGTTCGACAAGATGTCCGTGAGAAGTTTTGGCCTCGTCTTTGTCTATCCGGTGTTTTCCGATTTGTCAACGTTTTACCTGTTCTCTTCACCGACAAGATCCACTTCCACCGTTGGTCCGGCACGAGCGATACGACTACTTCGCCAAGATCACGCGATGTTCGTGACCGTCGTGTTGTTTCTCAAGTTCTACTTTCCGGCGTGCGCAACTTGGACTACTTCGTCTACGGGACATCAAGCGACGCAACTACTTCCGCAACATCGGCTTCAACTGCTTCTTCCTCTCCGACGACCATTTTCCGATCCGAGACGTGAGACCTCGACCCTAACCAACCCTATTATATAAATGCGTTGTCTATCCTGTTGCATCGCATTGCATATCATGTGTTTGTTCGGGGTTAATACTGATTCACCTAATAATTAAATATGGAATGTGTCAATGTGTGGGATTGTTATCTTGTCCCGATTCTGCATCCATTTAACTTTGTGTAGCTCACATATGCCTTGTTTTTTCATGCTAATTAACATTTAATTTGCAGGGGTGAAAAATAACTCGAACCTAATAATTAATTGTTGGAATCCCGGTTCCGATTAATTTGGATTAGGTTGCATCGCATCATCGTTGCCATGCCATGCATATCATATCTTGATCATATCGGTTCTTCTATCATAGTAGTAAGGTTTGCATCCGTTGTGTTTTCCAACGTTTGCTTCTTCATGGATAGGACAAAGTGGTGATGTGAGATACGACAAGTTCTTCGGAAGTTCTACGATCATCTTTTACGGGCGAGCATTCTCCCCCATCACCTATTTTACATTTTGCTCTCGCTCTTATATTCTATTCTTGAGTCGCGATTCTTTTCGAGTCACGTGTCCTATTTCACTTGTTTGCCCTAATAAGCCATATATCTTTCCCTTACGTTTCGTCCGTTGTTTATTGTTTGGGGTGATAGACACGCGTACGTGGAAAACTCCCAAACCTCCTAACTACCGATCCTAAAAGGGTGGTCAAAGGGATCAGAAGGCCATCAACCAACCCCGACCACCAGGAGTCTCGTGTTGGGGGCATCCAACGCCGTCTCCAACACCCTACCTCCCATCGACATGGGATTCACCGTGCCTGCATCAAGCAGGCACGTGAGTTCTTCATCATCCCGTAAGATCATCTCCTAATCCTCTGTTTACACGTTCTTTAGGTGCTCTAATGCATGATCAGTTAATGGCAATATCCCCTTAATGATGTTTTTAGAACTAACAATGGTATCCAAGCTGATCTGATGATCTCAGAGTCCTTTTTTTATTTGGACATCATGTTTTATCTCAGTCTAGTCTAAAGATCATGTTCTATTTCTTTTGCTACGGGACAGTACTAATAAACCTGTTTGGTTTTGTTAATTAACCCATGCTATTGTTTAAATGCTCACGGTTAAGAATGGTTAATCAAAATTGAACATGTGTTAGTGCTGCTCCGGTTCAATTAGCAATTAGAAGGAGGTGAATTGGCATGTAAAGTCAAAGAAAAGGAACCCTGGATTTCTTTTTTCCCCCACTATGTGAAACTCTAGGTCCTCGAAATTGAGAAGTTGCAGATGCAAGAAAGATCAATGGCACGAACCTAATGTGCCGCGTCGTCGCCATTACCCTTCGGGGCCCACACAGCACCCACCGCTGCGTGAGGGTGAGGATGCCGCGACGCCATCGTCTCCCGTCAAAGAAGATGAGTGGAATGAACGAAGGTGTGGTCAGAAGCCGTGCCACCCGACGATGTCATCTCCTGTCGGAGTAGACGCGCGGAAATCCGCCGCCGTGCTCATAGATGGACACCAGCTGGACCTGCGGGTCGAGCTCGTCGTCGTCATCAGCGAATGAAATAGCACGAGCCGAAACTCCCCTAAACTCGTCGTAGGAAAAGGGCGCGATACCAGCAGCGTCATTCGATAGAGGAGCGCGCGGGACTGAGTCCTTTGCACGCTGCTCCGGCAAGCACGATCACCGTGTCGCCATGGATACGGGGGAGCAGCGCATCACGGCCGCGTCGCCTAATATGGATGGGCTAGGGTTTTGGATAGAAGTTTTTGTTCCAACCGCCTGCGGCACGGACCTTCTGATTTCGGCTGTGGGCTCCGGCCCAGGATAAGATGACCCAGCAGAATTTGGTTTTAATTTTAATGTTTTAATCTGCTGGGGCCAGAATGTAAGCCGACTGTTGTGGGCTAAATGGGATGTACTTATGTTTTAAGTTTTAAATAGCCTAATATTATGTTGCATGGCCACGTTATTTTTTCTCAATAAGATGAAACCAATGAGAAATTTTATTCAGATTGTTTGACATGTTGTTAATGTATTTTGTATACATTTGATGTTTAGTATCTTTTTGAGTATCAGTTAATGGCTTAATATTAATGTTTATATGAGAATAATGTGTTCATATTTTGATGAAATTTTAAAGCTCTTTTCTTAGAGAAAAAGAATGTTTATGGTTTAAGAGCATAATGAAAATTGTTCTACCTATCGTTTCATGGCATTTTAATGGTATATGGTCATTATTTTTTTTTTATTTTTTTATGTTCATCTCATGGTTATGACATTTCATGGCATAACTAATGAGCTGAGGCTTCCTTAAGAATGTTAATGGCCATATGGTTCAGTTTTCCGCACCGCACTGCATGGCCTAATAATGTTGAGCCATTATGCTAAAGTATTGTGTCCATGCATTTTATATCTTTTGACATGCACCGATTGATGATGATGAAGGCTCACAATTACGGTTAATTCTTTGAACAAGGATGTTTCTATTCAGAGAATTTTGGTGATATTTGACATCATTTGTTCTTATTTATTTGACCATTATTGATTACCAATTATTTGCTTCACCTTGATGTAATTTAATGTCCAAATTTTATTTGGAGAACCTTGAAGAATATTATTAATGTCATTTTCATTGTGTATGTCACCGTAATGTTTACTCAGTGAGATGCCATTTTGTTGATATGAATGTCTAAAATGTATGATATTTTATACATTTCATTGAAAGTCTAATGATAATTTTGACAGATTTGATTAATGTTATTGAGATTATGGTGTCATGGTATGATCACAGAATGATTGGTGATGTGTTATGTATCCATGTGTCTAATAACACAAGGGATTGCATTACGTTGGTCCTTTATGTTAATGTCGGCTATTAATTTAGTAAAAGTTTTTTCCTGGTCATTGTGTAATTTTGAGTCTCTCTAGTCAAAACGGAACCAACGAGAAGTTTTGATTAGAGATTTTATTTATGTGCATAAGTTATATGGCATATGACAGTATTCTGACCAACGTTGATTATTGTCGTGTCCCATTTTTAATGAATAATGTTCTTTTCCATTTTAACCCAACTGTGATGTGGATTAGAACACACCTAGCTTGTTTTGATTCAGATCATTCAAGTTTTATTATGTTTGATAATGCTCATAAAATGATGTCCTTCTTTCAGCAATGGACGACAAATTTGAGTTCATTAATTTGGACGATGGAACATATTTTATCAAATGGAAGGAAAGGACTCTCTTTCTGATAAAGATCCATGACTTTCACCATGCACTATATAAAGAAACTCCTAGAGTTCCTGCTGAGAATTATGCTGAAGAGAAGGAGAAGTATGACCTAAAAGCTAAAGAATGGAAGAGATCAAACAATTGTTCTCTCCTTATTATGAAACATACCATTTCCTCTAACATAAAGAATGCAATTCCTGACTCAGGATATGCCAAAGAGTACTTGGCCTCTATTGAGAAGCATTTCAAAGATGTTTTACCTATTGAAGACGGGCTTTAACGGGTTTTGCTATGAGGACAATAAATATTGAATCATTATAAGACACTTTGTTTATTCATATGAACCTTTTGTTTTTTGCAATGAATTATTTTATGTTAGTCTCACCATGTAATGAGAAATTTTATGTTCTCGATGAGTGAATCTTTTGTAATATTGATGTGTGCTACGACACAATTAAGATGTAAGAGAATTGAATAATGAGACCTTGTCGAAATTATGGTCAAGTTTTCCACATTTCAAAGGGGAGAATGGATTGTCTCATTAAATACGAGATATGATATTTACCTTTCTTACACTACAAAGGGGAGAATGGATTTGTACTCTGTCTCACCTACTACTAAAGTTAAGGGCAATAAAGGTGGACATTTCAATGTCCGGGGAACCATTTTAAACTGATAAGATAATTTTGGTTCCTTATGCTTCAGCTGTCAGAAGAAACATGTGTATTTGCCCTACTCAGGATCGAGATAATTGGAAAATAAACAATAAGTTCGGAAATGGACAATTGGAAAAGCCGCTAAAAGGTCTTGCAGTACATGCATGGCAATAAAATTTGCATGCTCATTAATAAGATGTCTGGTAACCTTGATTTTGTGGGTTATTAAGACATTGGTTTTGTGAGGTGTGTGGATATTAATGTTTCCACGTCGTGTCACATCCTCACCCTCGCATGTGGAGCTATATCGCGGAAAAGCTCCAAAATGACAAAGATGGCATCAGTAATGATGCAATTGATTATGTGGCATGTTAAGACGCTATCTGGCAGGTTGTATGCCAAAAGGTATTTCCCGAAATTAAGATGGTAGACCACATTTCAAAACCATTACTGCAATATGAACACGTAGTCTTCTATTCGAGTAACAACAAGTCAAATGGTGTTGCCAAAACCATTGACTATATGTTTTATGTTGTGAAAGATAGAATCCAAGATCAAGCTATTGATGTTAAGCATATAAATATGTTTTGTATGTTTTTTCGGATCCGTTTATCGACGCTTTGTCACCCATATCTATGATTATGTTGCCGGCATGGGTTGATAGAAAGACTTTTGATCCTGAAATAAGTACCGTCTAATAAACCAACTCCCATAAAGCATTATGTTTTTCATTTCGATATAGAATGATGTACTATAAGTATATAGGTTCAGTGACATCTCATTGGTCATTGTAACACTTTATTTAGGTATGTTATTTATACTGAGAGTGGGCTTATGATGTTTGTTAACCTCACGATTAAGGGGGAGAATTTTGGAATTTGATCTCACGGTATAACAAACTGGGAGAGAAAGGAGGGAGACCAAGCCCTCTCCCTAACGTTGGTGCCTTGATCGGAGGCACCACCCAACGAATCTTGGTTTTGGTCCCTGACACTTTACCACCACGATATAAAAGGAGGAGGTTAAGCCCCATTGGGGTGACACACACACGTACGGGAAAACCCAAACCTCCAAACTACCGATCCGAAAAGGGTGGTCAAAGGGATCGAAGGCCATCTACCAACCCCGGCCACCAGGAGGGTCGTGCTGGGGGCATCCAACGCCGTCTCCAACACCCTACCTCCCATCGACATGGGATTCACCATGCCTGCATCAAGCAGGCACGTGAGTTCTTCATCAACCCGGATCATCTCCTAATCCTCTGTTTACAAGTTCTTTAGGTGCTCTAATGCATGATCAGTTAATGGTAATATCCCCTTAATGACGTTTTTAGAACTAACAGCTCCACCTCCTGCACGACGTGGACTAGGTTTCTATTGCTACTAGGTGGCTATGATGTGACATGCCGGAGCGCCGAGGATGGCGGCGGCCACCATGATATTGTCTTCGTGGCATGCTGGAGAGCCCAGGCAGGGCCTGCCGAAGCCAGCCTTGTCCCCGGGTGGACGACCCGGCCGGTGGACGACCCTTTCCTGGCGGCGTACCTGGCCTGCACCAAAAGCACCGGCCGCGACGGAGGGAAGGGGACCCCAACCGGCGCACGGGAACCCAAGAAGGGACAGATTTGGGGGTTCGCGTGGAGCAGGCTCGGGCTGGGCGGGCTGTCTTGCAACTGCAAGACGGGCGACGGTGTCGCTGAGCAGAGCATGGTGAGGCTGTACAAGGTGCCCGCCGTGGATCATCCCAGCGATGCTTGATTAGTTAGTTATATCTCCTGATCAATCATCATCATCATCATTTTTTATTTCTCTGAACTTTGGTATGGCTTGTAATAGATACTGCACTTTTATCTCCTGACCAATCGTGGTTAGGGCCTTAGGGGAAGTAGATTATGTTTCGAGTTGGATGCGTGTATTTTCTCTCTATATATCCATGCATGTTCCTTCCTATTCTAGTATTCTATGTGCTTGATAGACAAATTGTACACGTTCACTTGTTTAGTTACAAGAGCTGCTACTGGCAAGATTCTACCGCCATATCGACGCGTCACACACAACAAAATCAGAAGCAGTGAATGAGGATCAGATGATTTGATCCGGGTTCCTACACGTACGGCCCTCGATCGTTGTAAGAGGGACCATGCTTTGCTACACGCATGCCCGTCTCGCTTTTTCTGCCATCTAATTACTTCTAGCATGCATCTCTCTTCCTAGAATTTACTTTATATTACTACCGAAAAACATGCATGCATGCATGCATACAGCATACGTACATATTTTAGCCTCTGAATTGCAACATACGATCTTCATACATATATATGCGGCATGGATCAGTACACTTTCTTATTTGTGAGGCTGGGCGACAAACTCATGCATGCATATTTTCATATATAATTGGAACATGCATGTAAAATATACATATGTAGATGAAAAGTGCAACCTGTAAAATACCTTGACCGTAACTTGAAAAATATACATACATACATACATATATATATATATATATATATATATAGGACATATTTATACTACACCCGGGTGTAGTTACACCCACGCGTGTTTCTCATAATCTAGAGAGTATCTATCATACCGAACGGTATGAATATGTAGTATGAAGTATATAAAACTATTTTGGAAGTATATATACTACTTTGTAGGCAGTATGTACATTTTTTTACGTAGACTCATTTTTTACGTATACATATGCATGTATTTCGGATATATAGTGCAAACTATGGGTTCACTTGCATTTTTTTCACCAAATTTGGTTTGGAGTATCTTAGATATAGTATACGAACATACTCAAACCGATAAAGTATCGTATATACTTCCGTACGGAAGTATATAGATATGGGTGTAACTACACCCAGGGGTAGGAAGTATTTATCCTATATATATATATATATATATATATATGTAGGATAACGTTGCATAGAAAACAAAAAATTTCCTACCGCGAACACGCAATCCAAGCCAAGATGCAATCTAGAAGACGGTAGCAACGAGGGGGTATCGAGTCTCACCCTTGAAGAGATTCCAAAGCCTACAAGAGGAGGCTCTTGTTGCTGCGGTAGACCTGCACTTGCCGCTTGCAAAGCGCGTAGAAGTTCTTGATCACGATCGGTTCCGGCGCCACGAACGGGCAGCACCTCCGTACTCGGTCACACGTTCGGTTGTTGATGAAGACGACGTCCACCTCCCGTTCCAGCGGGCAGCGGAAGTAGTAGCTCCTCTTGAATCCGACAGCACGACGGCGTGGTGTCGGTGACGGTGGAGAACTCCGGCGGAGCTTCGCTAAAGCTACGCGGAAGATATGGAGGAGAAGGGGGCGGCTAGGGTTTGGGAGGGGGTGGCCGGCCACTTCAATGGGGCGGCCAGCTTGTGGTCTTAGGGTGGCCGGCCCCTCCCTTGGCCCCTCATTATATAGGTGGAACCCCAAGTGTTGGACTCCAAGTCTTCGAATAAGACCCGAAACCAAAACCTTCCATATGGAGGGGAAACCTAGCCAAGCTAGGACTCCCACTAGAGGTGGGAGTTCCACCTCCCATATGGGGGGGTGGCCGGCCCCCTAAGGGGGACTCCTCCCCCACTAGGGTTGGCCGGCCATGGAGGTGGAGTCCCATGTGGACTCCACCTTCCTTGGTGGTTTCTTCCGGACTTTTCTAGAACCTTCTAGAACCTTCCATAGAACCTTCCGCGACATTTTAATTCACATAAAATGACATCCTATATATGAATCTTATTCTCCGGACCATTCCGGAACTCCTCGTGATGTCCGCGATCTCATCCGGGACTCCGAACAAATATTCGAACTCCATTCCATATTCAAGTACTACCATTTCAACATCCAACTTTAAGTGTGTCACCCTACGGTTCGTGAACTATGCGGACATGGTTGAGTACTCACTCCGACCAATAACCAATAGCGGGATCTGGAGATCCATAATGGCTCCCACATATTCAACGATGACTTTAGTGATCGAATGAACCATACACATATAATACCAATTCCTTTTGTCACGCGATATTTTACTTGTCCGAGGTTTGATCTTCGGTATCACTCTATACCTTGTTCAACCTCGTCTCCTGACAAGTACTCTTTACTCGTACTGTGGTATGTGGTCTCTTATGAACTCATTCATATGCTTGCAAGACATTAGACGACATTCCACCGAGAGGGCCCAGAGTATATCTATCCGTCATCGGGATGGACAAATCCCACTGTTGATCCATATGCCTCAACTCATACTTTCCGGATACTTAATCCCACCTTTATAGCCACCCATTTACGCAGTGGTGTTTGGTGTAATCAAAGTACCTTTCCGGTATAAGTGATTTACATGATCTCATGGTCATAAGGACTAGGTAACTATGTATCAAAAGCTTATAGCAAATAACTTAATGACGAGATCTTATGCTATGCTTAAAAGGGTGTGTCCATTACATCATTCATATAATGATATAACCTTGTTATTAATAACATCCAATGTTCATGATTATGAAACTAATCATCCATTAATCAACAAGCTAGTTTAAGAGGCATACTAGGGACTTCTTGTTGTCTACATATCACACATGTACTAATGTTTCGGTTAATACAATTATAGCATGATATATAAACATTTATCATAAACATAAAGATATAAATAATAACCACTTTATTATTGCCTCTAGGGCATATCTCCTTCAGTCTCCCACTTGCACTAGAGTCAATAATCTAGATTAAATTGTAATATACCTAACACCCATGGCATTCTGGTGTTGGTCATGCTTTGCCCTAGGGAGAGCTTTAGTCAACGGATCTGCTACATTCAGATCAGTGTGTACTTTGCAAATCTTTACTTCTCCATCTTCGATGTACTCGGGAATCGAGTGGTAACGCAGCTTGATATGCTTCAGCCTCTTGTGTGACCTTGGCTCTTTTGCATTGGCGATGGCACCCATGTTATCATAGTAAATTATTAATGGGTCCAATGCACTAGGAACCACACCGAGCTCTGCAATGAACCTCTTCATCCATACCGCTTCTGATGAAGCCTCTGAAGCCGCTATGTACTCTGATTCTGTTGAAGACTTCGCCACCGTGCACTGCTTCGAGCTTGCCCAGCTTACTGCAGCACCATTCAATATAAACACGTACCCAGATTGTGACTTAGAGTCATCAGGATCAGTGTTCCAACTTGCATCGGTGTAACCACTTACAACGAGCTCTTGGTCACCTCCATAACAAAGAAACATATCCTTAGTTCTTTTCAAGTACTTCAGGACATTCTTGACCGCTGTCCAGTGTTCCATTCGTGGATCACTTTGATATCTGCTAGTCAAACTAACAGCATGTGCTATATCCGGTCTAGTACATAGCATGGCATACATGATAGATCCTACTGCCGAGGCATAGGGGATTTTACTCATCCTTTCTCTTTCTTCTGCCGTAGCCGGTCCTTGAGTCTTACTCAAGACTTTGCCTGGTAACATAGGTAAGAACCCTTTCTTACTTTCGTCCATTCTAAACTTCTTTAGAATCTTGTCCAGATATGTACTTTGTGATAGCCCTATTAGGCGTCTTGATCTATCTCTATAAATCTTGATGCCTAATATATATGATGCTTCACCAAGGTCTTTCATTGAAAAACTATTATTCAAATAACCGTTAACACTGCTTAATAGTTCTATATCATTCCCGATCAATAATATGTCATCTACATATAATATCAGGAATGCTACAGAGCTCCCACTCACTTTCTTGTAAATACAGGCCTCTCCATGACACTGTATAAACCCGAAGTCTTTGATCACCTTATCAAAGCGTCGGTTCCAACTTCTTGATGCTTGCTTCAGTCCATAGATTGAACGCTGAAGTTTGCATACTTTGTCAGCATTTTTAGGATCGACAAAACCTTTGGGTTGTACCATATACAACTCTTCCTCAATGTCTCCATTAAGGAACGCCATTTTGACATCCATCTGCCAAATCTCATAATCGAAAAATGCAGCTATTGCTAACAAAATCCTTACAGATTTTAGCTTTGCTACAGGTGAGAAAGTCTCATCGTAGTCAACTCCTTGAATTTGTCGGAAACCCTTTGCGACAAGTCGAGCTTTATAGACAGTAATATTACCATCAGCATCTGTTTTTCTCTTGAAGATCCATTTATTCTCGACAGCCTTTCGGCTAACTCGTAAGTCTACCAAAGTCCATACTTTGTTATCATACATGGATCCCATTTCGGATTTCATGGCTTCTTGCCATTTGTTGGAATCTGGGCTCATCATCGCTTCTTCATACGTCGCAGGGTCCTCATCATTGTTATCCACAATCATGACATTTAGACAAGGATCATACCAATCAGGAGTGGTACGTTCCCTTGTCGATCTGCGAGGTTCAGTAGTTTCCTCGTTCGAAGTTTCATGATCATTATCATTAGCTTCCTTTGTTGCCGGTGTAGGCGGTACAGGTACAACTTCCGGTACTGCGCTACTCTGATCAACGAGTATAGATTCATCAATCTCATCGAAGTTCTACTTTTCTTCCAAATACTTCTTTAGTGAGAAATTCTTTCTCAAGAAAGGTTCCGTTCTTAGCAACAAAAATTTTTCCTTCGGATTTGTGATAGAAAGTATACCCTATAGTTTCCTTAGGGTATCCTATGAAGATGCATTTCTCCGCTTTGGGTTCTAGCTTGTCCGGTTGTAACTTCTTTACATAGGCTTCGCAACCCCAAACTTTCAGGAACGACAACTTAGGTTTCTTATTAAACCATAATTCATACGGTGTCGTTTCTACGGATTTTGATGGTGCTCTATTTAAAGTGAATGCGGCTGTCTCTAATGCATAACTCCAAAATGATAACGGCAAATCAGTAAGAGACATCATAGAACGAACCATATCTAAGAGAGTTCGATTACGACGTTCGGACACACCGTTACGTTGTCGTGTTCCCGGCGGTGTCAATTGTGAAAGTATTCCGCATTTCTTTAAATGCATGCCAAACTCATAACTCAGATATTCACCTCCACGATCAGATCGTAGAAATTTGATCTTCTTGTTACGTTGATTTTCTACTTCACTTTGGAATTCCTTAAACTTCTCAAAAGTTTCGGATTTATGTTTCATGAAATAGATATACCCATATCTACTCAGATCATCTGTGAAGGTTAGAACATAACGATAACCACCGCGCGATGCTACGCTCATTGGTCCATATACATCGGTATGTATGATTTCCAATAAGTCAGTAGCTCGCTCCATCATACCAGAAAATGGAGTCTTTGTCATTTTTCCCATTAGACATGCTTCGCATCTATCAAGTGACTCAAAGTCAAGTGATTCAAGTAATCCATCAGTATGGAGTTTCTTCATGCGTTTCACTCCAATATGACCAAGACGACAGTGCCACATATAAGTAGAATTATCATTCAATTTAATTCGCTTAGCATCAATGTTATGTATATGCGTATCACTACTATCGAGATCTAACAGAAATAAGCCATTCTTTTGTGGTGCTTGACCATAAAAGATATTATTCATAAAAATAGAACAACCATTATTCTTAGACTTGAATGAATAACCGTCTTGCATTAAACAAGATCCAGATATAATGTTCATGCTCAACGCGGGTACAAAATAACAATTATTTAGGCTTAAAACTAATCCCGAAGGTAGATGTAGAGGAAGTGTGCCGACAGCGATCACATCGACTTTGGATCCATTTCCAACGCGCATCGTCACTTCATCTTTCAGTAGTCTTCGTTTATTCTTTAGTTCCTGTTTCGAGTTGCATATATGAGCAACCGAACCAGTATCAAATACCCAGTACTAGAACGAGAACCAGTGAGATAAACATCTATAACATGTATATCAGATATACCTTCTTTCTTCTTCTTGATAAGGCCGCTCTTCAGATCAGCCGTATACTTAGAGCAATTACGCTTCCAGTTGTCCCTTCTCCTTGCGATAATAGCACTCAGCATCAGACTTAGGGCCGTTCTTAGGTTTCATAGGAGGCGTGGCAGCTTTCTTGCCACCCTTCTTGAATTTTCCCTTAGACTTGCCTGTTTCTTGAAACCGGTGGTCTTGTTGACCATCAACACTTGGTGCTCTTTCTTGATCTCAATCTCAGCAGCTTTTAGCATGCCAAAGAGTTCGGGTAACTCCTTGTTCATGTTCTCGCATATTGTAGTTCATCACAAAGTTCTTGTAACTTGGTGGCAGTGATTGAAGGACACGATTAATCCCCAGTCTGTTAGGAATCACTATTCCCAAGTCACTGAATTTCTTCGCATGCCCGGTCATGGCGAGCATGTGCTCACTAACGGAGCTGCCTTCTTCCATCATGCAACCAAGAATTGTTTCGATGCTTCATAGCATTCCATGGCCGCATGAGTCTCAAAAATAGCTTTCAGCTCTTTCATCAACTCATGAGGATCGTGGTGCTCAAAACGTTTTTGAAGATCGGATTCCGCATCGCACAGATGGCACACCGAACTTGAGAGTACCGAATTTTGAGTCTCGTAAACAGCTTTTACTTCATCGGTTTCAGTTTCTGCAGAGGGTCACCTAGCGGTGCATCAAGCACATATTGCAGATTTCCGCCGTAGAGGAAGATCCTCACATGACGGAACCAATCGGTGAAGTTGCTACCGTTGCTCTTAAGTTTCTCTTTCTCTAGGAACTGATTAAAATTGATTGGGGACGCCATCTCTACAACATATATTTGCAAAAGTTTAGACTAAGTTTATGACAAATTGAGTTCAAATTTTAATTCAACATAATTAAAAATCTAGGTGAACTCCCACTCAAAACAATATCCCTCGCATTGTCTTAGTGATCACACGAACCAAATCCACCGCACCTATGTCCGATCATCACGAGACAAGGTGTGATTTCAATGGCGAACACTCAAAGTGTTCATCATATCAACCATATGATTCATGCTCTACCTTTCGGTATCACGTGTTCCGAGACCATGTCTGTACATGCTAGGCTCATCAAGGCCACCTTAGTATCCGCATGTGCAAACTGTCTTGCACCCGTTGTATGCACTTGTTGATTCTATCACACCCGATCATCACGAGATGCTTCAAACGACAAGTCTTGGCAACGGTGGTACTAAGGATGAACACTTTATTATCTTGATATTTTAGTGAGGGATCATCTTATAATGCTACCGTCGTGATCTAAGCAAAATAAGATGCATAAAAGGATAAACATCACAAGCAGTTCATATGTGATATGATATGGCCCTTTTGTCTTTGCGCCTTTGATCTTCATCTCCAAAGCACGGACATGATCTCCATCATCTTCGGGCATGATCTCCATCATCGTCGGCGTAGCGTCAAGGTCAATGGCGCCGTCTTCATGATTGTCCTCCATGTAGCAATTATTACAACTACTTTGAAATACTACTCAACATGAAATTTAAAGACAACCATAAGGCTCTGCCGGTTGCCACAATACAATAATGATCATCTCATACATATTCATCATCACATTATGGCCATATCACATCACCAAACCCTGCAAAAACAAGTTAGACGTCTCTAATTTGGTTTGCATATTTTACGTGGTTTAGGGTTTTCGAGAGAGATCTAATCTACCTACGAACATGAACCACAACGTTGATACTAATGTTTTCAATAGAAGAGTAAATTGAATCTTCACTATAGTAGGAGAGACAGACACCCGCAAAGCCTCTTATGCAATACAAGTTGCATGTCGAACGAGGAACAAGTCTCATGAACGCGGTCATGTAAAGTTAGTCCGAGCCGCTTCATCCCACTATGCCACAAAGATGCAAAGTACTCAAACTAAAGATAACAAGAGCATCAACGCCCACAAAACCATTGTGTTCTACTCGTGCAACCATCTATGCATAGACACGGCTCTGATACCACTGTAGGATAACGTTGCATAGAAAACAAAAAATTTCCTACCGCGAACACGCAATCCAAGCCAAGATGCAATCTAGAAGACGGTAGCAACGAGGGGGTATTGAGTCTCACCCTTGAAGAGATTCCAGAGCCTACACGAGGCGGCTCTTGTTGCTGCGATGACGTTCACTTGCCGCTTGCAAAAGCGCGTAGAAGATCTTGATCACGATCGGTTCCGGCGCCACGAACGGGCAGCACCTCCGTACTCGGTCACACGTTCGGTTGTTGATGAAGACGACGTCCACCTCCCGTTCCAGTGGGCAGCGGAAGTAGTAGCTCCTCTTGAATCCGATAGCACGACGGCGTGGTGTCGGTGGCGGTGGAGAACTCCGGCGGAGCTTCGCTAAAGCTACGCGGAAGATATGGAGGAGAAGGGGGCGGCTAGGGTTTGGGAGGGGGTGGCCGGCCACTTCAATGGGGCGGCCAGCTTGTGGTCTTAGGGTGGCCGGCCCCCTCCCTTGGCCCCTCATTATATAGGTGGAACCCCAAGTGTTGGACTCCAAGTCTTCGAATAAGACCCGAAACCAAAACCTTCCATATAGTGGGGAAACCTAGCCAAGCTAGGACTCCCACTAGAGGTGGGAGTTCCACCTCCCATATGGGGGGGTGGCCTCCCCTAAGGGGGAGTCCACTTGGGACTCCTCCCCCACTAGGGTTGGCCGGCCATGGAGGTGGAGTCCCATGTGGACTCCACCTTCCTTGGTGGTTTCTTCCGGACTTTTCTAGAACCTTCTAGAACCTTCCATAGGACCTTCCGCGACATTTTAATTCACATAAAATGACATCCTATATATGAATCTTATTCTCCGGACCATTCCGGAACTCCTCGTGATGTCCGGGATCTCATCCGGGACTCCGAACAAATATTCGAACTCCATTCCATATTCAAGTACTACCATTTCAACATCCAACTTTAAGTGTGTCACCCTACGGTTCGTGAACTATGCGGACATGGTTGAGTACTCACTCCGACCAATAACCAATAGCGGGATCTGGAGATCCATAATGGCTCCCACATATTCAACGATGACTTTAGTGATCGAATGAACCATACACATATAATACCAATTCCTTTTGTCACGCGATATTTTACTTGTCCGAGGTTTGATCTTCGGTATCACTCTATACCTTGTTCAACCTCGTCTCCTGACAAGTACTCTTTACTCGTACTGTGGTATGTGGTCTCTTATGAACTCATTCATATGCTTGCAAGACATTAGACGACATTCCACCGAGAGGGCCCAGAATATATCTATCCGTCATCGGGATGGACAAATCCCACTGTTGATCCATATGCCTCAACTCATACTTTCCGGATACTTAATCCCACCTTTATAGCCACCCATTTACGCAGTGGTGTTTGGTGTAATCAAAGTAACTTTCCGGTATAAGTGATTTACATGATCTCATGGTCATAAGGACTAGGTAACTATGTATCGAAAGCTTATAGCAAATAACTTAATGATTTAGATCTTATGCTACGCTTAAAAGGGTGTGTCCATTACATCATTCATATAATGATATAACCTTGTTATTAATAACATCCAATGTTCATGATTATGAAACTAATCATCCATTAATCAACAAGCTAGTTTAAGAGGCATACTAGGGACTTCTTGTTGTCTACATATCACACATGTACTAATGTTTCGGTTAATACAATTATAGCATGATATATAAACATTTATCATAAACATAAAGATATAAATAATAACCACTTTATTATTGCCTCTAGGGCATATCTCCTTCAATATATATATATATATATATATATATATATATATATATATATATATAGAAACTCTATTTGACCCCCAGGGTGCAGAAAAGTTATTTTGCACCCAACATAATTTTACGTTGTTACATTCATAAAATTATGTTTTGTTTACATATAATTACGTTTATATTGATTTACCACAAAAAAACCGACATAAAAAATGCATTGTGTGAATAATTGTAGTGTAAAAAATGGACGAGAATACTTATTTTATGTCATATTTTTTTACGTCACATAAACAATTTTGTTTGCAAGGTCTATTTTTTCTTATGTTCTACTCGACTAATGAAGTAAGAAAAAATTTACGTGACGTAAAAATCATTTACGGTTGCAAAGATAGAGGGTGGGTGTAGAATAACTATTCTACTCCCTAGGGTTCAAACCCTAAACACTATATATATATATATATATATATATATATATATATATATATACACACTAAGAATTCCTTAAGTCTCAATCACCCACAAAAATGCACTTGAGTTGCATTTTTATGTGAAAAAAGTGCAATTGCACTTTTCTACTAGAAAAGTGCAACTGATCCGAGTTGCACATTTTTTGAATCTCGATCGACTGAGAATTAAAAAATCTCAGTCGACTGAGACATAGACACACCCTACGTATATATACTAGTAAACTGCACGTGCTTTGCACGTCCAGTAGAATTTTTCTTTTATTGCGCGGGACATTATCTTACCCTTAGGATACATCACTTGATCGACTTAAAAATAATTAACTGTCGGGTATTTAGAAGTGGAGTAGCAACAACTCTTGAAAACTCTGGTTTTGCATGACTCGCGACCTTTGCAATTTTATGTATGTACTGTTCAAATTTGTCGTCCAAGCAGACAATGCGCAAGTACCTCTCCGTGAACATCGATTTGAGCCTTCATTCAACAGCATGTGTAAGTTTCGTTGATTATTATCTTTACTTCCCTAAAGATGCGTTAAATTACCATCAGTTACCGTCATGCATGAAACGATCGGGAAAAATTTGTGCTCGGTTTTTTCATATGAAACGATCGAAAAAAGACATTTCCATCACATGTTAATAATTACTATTTTTTAGCATCTCAAGATATTTCATATGACAAAAGAAATTCACCATTATGGATTTTTTTTCATCACACGATTAAACAATGTCTTCGGCAAGATTATAAGGCACAATAAATGTTTTCCATCTCAATAACATTATACAAGGACGTGATTTCTGATCCGTAATGACTGTCTAATCTGTAATGAGAATTATCACGCAGTGAACATGTTAATATTTTGCGATGGCTAGGTGTAATTGTTTGATTAAAAAATGTACAACATTCTTGCAGAAGCAGACGGTGTCTTATCTTAGAAGGCATGTGATAAAAGAATTATATATATGGAGACCTTGTAGACTTGCAATGTTGTCATGACAAAATTAAAAGAACCCTGATTTTTATATTATCACAGTTTCACTTATTTTTAGTAAAGTATTCATACTAAAATTAACGACCGAAATTAGTTAGTACTACCTCCGTTCCAAAATATAAGACTTTTTAGAGGTAAAAGAATTCTATATATGGAGACCTTGTAGACTTGCAATGTTGTCATGACAAAATTAAAAGAACCCTGATTTTTATATTATCATAGTTTCACTTATTTTTAGTAAAGTATTCAAACTAAAATTAACGACTGACATGGGTACGCCTAATTGAGCCCATAGCATTGATACCCCTGGTGCATATTCGGGTGAAGCCCATGAGGAGTTGAAAGATTGGAAGCATCCTAAGCACACGAATCAGATAAAGAAAGGCCCACTTCGGAAACCGGCATAGTCATAGCTGTTGTAATAGAACCCGACTAGGACTCTGAGACCTAGCCTCTTATATAAAGGCTAGGAGGAGCCGGCGGACAGAATATCGAAACTCTGCTGTAAACATAGCTTTGTCTCATACTCAATACAATCATCGGACCGCCTTGTTTGTCTGATAGCCGAGGAAATCACTAGCGCACCTCTTTCCCCAAAACCCTAAGTCCGTATCCATGGAGATTGCCGAGGTTAACCCTCGTCAATTGGCGCCGTCTGTGGGAAACCTAGGTGTTGGAGTCATGATTTTGGCGGTTTTTTCTTCTCCAAGCGACAACTCGACGATCCTCGGTGGCAAGATCCGCTTCGGCTCCACCGATCTTCGCCACTATTTTCATGATAGATGTAATGCCACTATTTTCATTTGATCAATCTTACTATGTTTTTATTTATCAATTGTCAAAGTTCAAACAAAGATTTAGAAAGAGTACATTTGATGAAAAATTGTCAAAGGTTCATTTTGATTTGACAAATATATACCTAGATTTTAGAACCTTTCAGTGGAACAACAATACCAACATATTGGAACAACTTGCTAGAAAGTTCATAGCTCCAAATTGAACAAAAAACTAAGAAAATAAATTTTGGTCATTTGCTGCAGGTCGTAGACGTTTGCGTTCCACCACTCGCCGAGGATCACGACGTCCTCCTTGTCGGGCTTGGGGAAGGGGTAGCCGGCGGTTTCGATCCGCCCTGTGTTCGACAAGATGTCCGTGAGAAGTTTTGGCCTCGTCTTTGTCTATCCGGTGTTTTCCGATTTGTCAACGTTTTACCTGTTCTCTTCACCGACAAGATCCACTTCCACCGTTGGTCCGGCACGAGCGATACGACTACTTCGCCAAGATCACGCGATGTTCGTGACCGTCGTGTTGTTTCTCAAGTTCTACTTTCCGGCGTGCGCAACTTGGACTACTTCGTCTACGGGACATCAAGCGACGCAACTACTTCCGCAACATCGGCTTCAACTGCTTCTTCCTCTCCGACGACCATTTTCCGATCCGAGACGTGAGACCTCGACCCTAACCAACCCTATTATATAAATGCGTTGTCTATCCTGTTGCATCGCATTGCATATCATGTGTTTGTTCGGGGTTAATACTGATTCACCTAATAATTAAATATGGAATGTGTCAATGTGTGGGATTGTTATCTTGTCCCGATTCTGCATCCATTTAACTTTGTGTAGCTCACATATGCCTTGTTTTTTCATGCTAATTAACATTTAATTTGCAGGGGTGAAAAATAACTCGAACCTAATAATTAATTGTTGGAATCCCGGTTCCGATTAATTTGGATTAGGTTGCATCGCATCATCGTTGCCATGCCATGCATATCATATCTTGATCATATCGGTTCTTCTATCATAGTAGTAAGGTTTGCATCCGTTGTGTTTTCCAACGTTTGCTTCTTCATGGATAGGACAAAGTGGTGATGTGAGATACGACAAGTTCTTCGGAAGTTCTACGATCATCTTTTACGGGCGAGCATTCTCCCCCATCACCTATTTTACATTTTGCTCTCGCTCTTATATTCTATTCTTGAGTCGCGATTCTTTTCGAGTCACGTGTCCTATTTCACTTGTTTGCCCTAATAAGCCATATATCTTTCCCTTACGTTTCGTCCGTTGTTTATTGTTTGGGGTGATAGACACGCGTACGGGAAAACTCCCAAACCTCCTAACTACCGATCCTAAAAGGGTGGTCAAAGGGATCAGAAGGCCATCAACCAACCCCGACCACCAGGAGTCTCGTGTTGGGGGCATCCAACGCCGTCTCCAACACCCTACCTCCCATCGACATGGGATTCACCGTGCCTGCATCAAGCAGGCACGTGAGTTCTTCATCATCCCGTAAGATCATCTCCTAATCCTCTGTTTACACGTTCTTTAGGTGCTCTAATGCATGATCAGTTAATGGCAATATCCCCTTAATGATGTTTTTAGAACTAACAATGGTATCCAAGCTGATCTGATGATCTCAGAGTCCTTTTTTTATTTGGACATCATGTTTTATCTCAGTCTAGTCTAAAGATCATGTTCTATTTCTTTTGCTACGGGACAGTACTAATAAACCTGTTTGGTTTTGTTAATTAACCCATGCTATTGTTTAAATGCTCACGGTTAAGAATGGTTAATCAAAATTGAACATGTGTTAGTGCTGCTCCGGTTCAATTAGCAATTAGAAGGAGGTGAATTGGCATGTAAAGTCAAAGAAAAGGAACCCTGGATTTCTTTTTTCCCCCACTATGTGAAACTCTAGGTCCTCGAAATTGAGAAGTTGCAGATGCAAGAAAGATCAATGGCACGAACCTAATGTGCCGCGTCGTCGCCATTACCCTTCGGGGCCCACACAGCACCCACCGCTGCGTGAGGGTGAGGATGCCGCGACGCCATCGTCTCCCGTCAAAGAAGATGAGTGGAATGAACGAAGGTGTGGTCAGAAGCCGTGCCACCCGACGATGTCATCTCCTGTCGGAGTAGACGCGCGGAAATCCGCCGCCGTGCTCATAGATGGACACCAGCTGGACCTGCGGGTCGAGCTCGTCGTCGTCATCAGCGAATGAAATAGCACGAGCCGAAACTCCCCTAAACTCGTCGTAGGAAAAGGGCGCGATACCAGCAGCGTCATTCGATAGAGGAGCGCGCGGGACTGAGTCCTTTGCACGCTGCTCCGGCAAGCACGATCACCGTGTCGCCATGGATACGGGGGAGCAGCGCATCACGGCCGCGTCGCCTAATATGGATGGGCTAGGGTTTTGGATAGAAGTTTTTGTTCCAACCGCCTGCGGCACGGACCTTCTGATTTCGGCTGTGGGCTCCGGCCCAGGATAAGATGACCCAGCAGAATTTGGTTTTAATTTTAATGTTTTAATCTGCTGGGGCCAGAATGTAAGCCGACTGTTGTGGGCTAAATGGGATGTACTTATGTTTTAAGTTTTAAATAGCCTAATATTATGTTGCATGGCCACGTTATTTTTTCTCAATAAGATGAAACCAATGAGAAATTTTATTCAGATTGTTTGACATGTTGTTAATGTATTTTGTATACATTTGATGTTTAGTATCTTTTTGAGTATCAGTTAATGGCTTAATATTAATGTTTATATGAGAATAATGTGTTCATATTTTGATGAAATTTTAAAGCTCTTTTCTTAGAGAAAAAGAATGTTTATGGTTTAAGAGCATAATGAAAATTGTTCTACCTATCGTTTCATGGCATTTTAATGGTATATGGTCATTATTTTTTTTTTATTTTTTTATGTTCATCTCATGGTTATGACATTTCATGGCATAACTAATGAGCTGAGGCTTCCTTAAGAATGTTAATGGCCATATGGTTCAGTTTTCCGCACCGCACTGCATGGCCTAATAATGTTGAGCCATTATGCTAAAGTATTGTGTCCATGCATTTTATATCTTTTGACATGCACCGATTGATGATGATGAAGGCTCACAATTACGGTTAATTCTTTGAACAAGGATGTTTCTATTCAGAGAATTTTGGTGATATTTGACATCATTTGTTCTTATTTATTTGACCATTATTGATTACCAATTATTTGCTTCACCTTGATGTAATTTAATGTCCAAATTTTATTTGGAGAACCTTGAAGAATATTATTAATGTCATTTTCATTGTGTATGTCACCGTAATGTTTACTCAGTGAGATGCCATTTTGTTGATATGAATGTCTAAAATGTATGATATTTTATACATTTCATTGAAAGTCTAATGATAATTTTGACAGATTTGATTAATGTTATTGAGATTATGGTGTCATGGTATGATCACAGAATGATTGGTGATGTGTTATGTATCCATGTGTCTAATAACACAAGGGATTGCATTACGTTGGTCCTTTATGTTAATGTCGGCTATTAATTTAGTAAAAGTTTTTTCCTGGTCATTGTGTAATTTTGAGTCTCTCTAGTCAAAACGGAACCAACGAGAAGTTTTGATTAGAGATTTTATTTATGTGCATAAGTTATATGGCATATGACAGTATTCTGACCAACGTTGATTATTGTCGTGTCCCATTTTTAATGAATAATGTTCTTTTCCATTTTAACCCAACTGTGATGTGGATTAGAACACACCTAGCTTGTTTTGATTCAGATCATTCAAGTTTTATTATGTTTGATAATGCTCATAAAATGATGTCCTTCTTTCAGCAATGGACGACAAATTTGAGTTCATTAATTTGGACGATGGAACATATTTTATCAAATGGAAGGAAAGGACTCTCTTTCTGATAAAGATCCATGACTTTCACCATGCACTATATAAAGAAACTCCTAGAGTTCCTGCTGAGAATTATGCTGAAGAGAAGGAGAAGTATGACCTAAAAGCTAAAGAATGGAAGAGATCAAACAATTGTTCTCTCCTTATTATGAAACATACCATTTCCTCTAACATAAAGAATGCAATTCCTGACTCAGGATATGCCAAAGAGTACTTGGCCTCTATTGAGAAGCATTTCAAAGATGTTTTACCTATTGAAGACGGGCTTTAACGGGTTTTGCTATGAGGACAATAAATATTGAATCATTATAAGACACTTTGTTTATTCATATGAACCTTTTGTTTTTTGCAATGAATTATTTTATGTTAGTCTCACCATGTAATGAGAAATTTTATGTTCTCGATGAGTGAATCTTTTGTAATATTGATGTGTGCTACGACACAATTAAGATGTAAGAGAATTGAATAATGAGACCTTGTCGAAATTATGGTCAAGTTTTCCACATTTCAAAGGGGAGAATGGATTGTCTCATTAAATACGAGATATGATATTTACCTTTCTTACACTACAAAGGGGAGAATGGATTTGTACTCTGTCTCACCTACTACTAAAGTTAAGGGCAATAAAGGTGGACATTTCAATGTCCGGGGAACCATTTTAAACTGATAAGATAATTTTGGTTCCTTATGCTTCAGCTGTCAGAAGAAACATGTGTATTTGCCCTACTCAGGATCGAGATAATTGGAAAATAAACAATAAGTTCGGAAATGGACAATTGGAAAAGCCGCTAAAAGGTCTTGCAGTACATGCATGGCAATAAAATTTGCATGCTCATTAATAAGATGTCTGGTAACCTTGATTTTGTGGGTTATTAAGACATTGGTTTTGTGAGGTGTGTGGATATTAATGTTTCCACGTCGTGTCACATCCTCACCCTCGCATGTGGAGCTATATCGCGGAAAAGCTCCAAAATGACAAAGATGGCATCAGTAATGATGCAATTGATTATGTGGCATGTTAAGACGCTATCTGGCAGGTTGTATGCCAAAAGGTATTTCCCGAAATTAAGATGGTAGACCACATTTCAAAACCATTACTGCAATATGAACACGTAGTCTTCTATTCGAGTAACAACAAGTCAAATGGTGTTGCCAAAACCATTGACTATATGTTTTATGTTGTGAAAGATAGAATCCAAGATCAAGCTATTGATGTTAAGCATATAAATATGTTTTGTATGTTTTTTCGGATCCGTTTATCGACGCTTTGTCACCCATATCTATGATTATGTTGCCGGCATGGGTTGATAGAAAGACTTTTGATCCTGGAAATAAGTACCGTCTAATAAACCAACTCCCATAAAGCATTATGTTTTTCATTTCGATATAGAATGATGTACTATAAGTATATAGGTTCAGTGACATCTCATTGGTCATTGTAACACTTTATTTAGGTATGTTATTTATACTGAGAGTGGGCTTATGATGTTTGTTAACCTCACGATTAAGGGGGAGAATTTTGGAATTTGATCTCACGGTATAACAAACTGGGAGAGAAAGGAGGGAGACCAAGCCCTCTCCCTAACGTTGGTGCCTTGATCGGAGGCACCACCCAACGAATCTTGGTTTTGGTCCCTGACACTTTACCACCACGATATAAAAGGAGGAGGTTAAGCCCCATTGGGGTGACACACACACGTACGGGAAAACCCAAACCTCCAAACTACCGATCCGAAAAGGGTGGTCAAAGGGATCAGAAGGCCATCTACCAACCCCGGCCACCAGGAGGGTCGTGCTGGGGGCATCCAACGCCGTCTCCAACACCCTACCTCCCATCGACATGGGATTCACCATGCCTGCATCAAGCAGGCACGTGAGTTCTTCATCAACCCGGATCATCTCCTAATCCTCTGTTTACAAGTTCTTTAGGTGCTCTAATGCATGATCAGTTAATGGTAATATCCCCTTAATGACGTTTTTAGAACTAACAGCTCCACCTCCTGCACGACGTGGACTAGGTTTCTATTGCTACTAGGTGGCTATGATGTGACATGCCGGAGCGCCCGAGGATGGCGGCGGCCACCATGATATTGTCTTCGTGGCATGCTGGAGAGCCCAGGCAGGGCCTGCCGAAGCCAGCCTTGTCCCCGGGTGGACGACCCGGCCGGTGGACGACCCTTTCCTGGCGGCGTACCTGGCCTGCACCAAAAGCACCGGCCGCGACGGAGGGAAGGGGACCCCAACCGGCGCACGGGAACCCAAGAAGGGACAGATTTGGGGGTTCGCGTGGAGCAGGCTCGGGCTGGGCGGGCTGTCTTGCAACTGCAAGACGGGCGACGGTGTCGCTGAGCAGAGCATGGTGAGGCTGTACAAGGTGCCCGCCGTGGATCATCCCAGCGATGCTTGATTAGTTAGTTATATCTCCTGATCAATCATCATCATCATCATTTTTTATTTCTCTGAACTTTGGTATGGCTTGTAATAGATACTGCACTTTTATCTCCTGACCAATCGTGGTTAGGGCCTTAGGGGAAGTAGATTATGTTTCGAGTTGGATGCGTGTATTTTCTCTCTATATATCCATGCATGTTCCTTCCTATTCTAGTATTCTATGTGCTTGATAGACAAATTGTACACGTTCACTTGTTTAGTTACAAGAGCTGCTACTGGCAAGATTCTACCGCCATATCGACGCGTCACACACAACAAAATCAGAAGCAGTGAATGAGGATCAGATGATTTGATCCGGGTTCCTACACGTACGGCCCTCGATCGTTGTAAGAGGGACCATGCTTTGCTACACGCATGCCCGTCTCGCTTTTTTTCTGCCATCTAATTACTTCTAGCATGCATCTCTCTTCCTAGAATTTACTTTATATTACTACCGAAAAACATGCATGCATGCATGCATACAGCATACGTACATATTTTAGCCTCTGAATTGCAACATACGATCTTCATACATATATATGCGGCATGGATCAGTACACTTTCTTATTTGTGAGGCTGGGCGACAAACTCATGCATGCATATTTTCATATATAATTGGAACATGCATGTAAAATATACATATGTAGATGAAAAGTGCAACCTGTAAAATACCTTGACCGTAACTTGAAAAATATACATACATACATACATATATATATATATATATATATATATAGGACATATTTATACTACACCCGGGTGTAGTTACACCCACGCGTGTTTCTCATAATCTAGAGAGTATCTATCATACCGAACGGTATGAATATGTAGTATGAAGTATATAAAACTATTTTGGAAGTATATATACTACTTTGTAGGCAGTATGTACATTTTTTTACGTAGACTCATTTTTTACGTATACATATGCATGTATTTCGGATATATAGTGCAAACTATGGGTTCACTTGCATTTTTTTCACCAAATTTGGTTTGGAGTATCTTAGATATAGTATACGAACATACTCAAACCGATAAAGTATCGTATATACTTCCGTACGGAAGTATATAGATATGGGTGTAACTACACCCAGGGGTAGGAAGTATTTATCCTATATATATATATATATATATATATGTAGGATAACGTTGCATAGAAAACAAAAAATTTCCTACCGCGAACACGCAATCCAAGCCAAGATGCAATCTAGAAGACGGTAGCAACGAGGGGGTATCGAGTCTCACCCTTGAAGAGATTCCAAAGCCTACAAGAGGAGGCTCTTGTTGCTGCGGTAGACCTGCACTTGCCGCTTGCAAAAGCGCGTAGAAGTTCTTGATCACGATCGGTTCCGGCGCCACGAACGGGCAGCACCTCCGTACTCGGTCACACGTTCGGTTGTTGATGAAGACGACGTCCACCTCCCGTTCCAGCGGGCAGCGGAAGTAGTAGCTCCTCTTGAATCCGACAGCACGACGGCGTGGTGTCGGTGACGGTGGAGAACTCCGGCGGAGCTTCGCTAAAGCTACGCGGAAGATATGGAGGAGAAGGGGGCGGCTAGGGTTTGGGAGGGGGTGGCCGGCCACTTCAATGGGGCGGCCAGCTTGTGGTCTTAGGGTGGCCGGCCCCCTCCCTTGGCCCCTCATTATATAGGTGGAACCCCAAGTGTTGGACTCCAAGTCTTCGAATAAGACCCGAAACCAAAACCTTCCATATGGAGGGGAAACCTAGCCAAGCTAGGACTCCCACTAGAGGTGGGAGTTCCACCTCCCATATGGGGGGGTGGCCGGCCCCCTAAGGGGGACTCCTCCCCCACTAGGGTTGGCCGGCCATGGAGGTGGAGTCCCATGTGGACTCCACCTTCCTTGGTGGTTTCTTCCGGACTTTTCTAGAACCTTCTAGAACCTTCCATAGAACCTTCCGCGACATTTTAATTCACATAAAATGACATCCTATATATGAATCTTATTCTCCGGACCATTCCGGAACTCCTCGTGATGTCCGCGATCTCATCCGGGACTCCGAACAAATATTCGAACTCCATTCCATATTCAAGTACTACCATTTCAACATCCAACTTTAAGTGTGTCACCCTACGGTTCGTGAACTATGCGGACATGGTTGAGTACTCACTCCGACCAATAACCAATAGCGGGATCTGGAGATCCATAATGGCTCCCACATATTCAACGATGACTTTAGTGATCGAATGAACCATACACATATAATACCAATTCCTTTTGTCACGCGATATTTTACTTGTCCGAGGTTTGATCTTCGGTATCACTCTATACCTTGTTCAACCTCGTCTCCTGACAAGTACTCTTTACTCGTACTGTGGTATGTGGTCTCTTATGAACTCATTCATATGCTTGCAAGACATTAGACGACATTCCACCGAGAGGGCCCAGAGTATATCTATCCGTCATCGGGATGGACAAATCCCACTGTTGATCCATATGCCTCAACTCATACTTTCCGGATACTTAATCCCACCTTTATAGCCACCCATTTACGCAGTGGTGTTTGGTGTAATCAAAGTACCTTTCCGGTATAAGTGATTTACATGATCTCATGGTCATAAGGACTAGGTAACTATGTATCAAAAGCTTATAGCAAATAACTTAATGACGAGATCTTATGCTATGCTTAAAAGGGTGTGTCCATTACATCATTCATATAATGATATAACCTTGTTATTAATAACATCCAATGTTCATGATTATGAAACTAATCATCCATTAATCAACAAGCTAGTTTAAGAGGCATACTAGGGACTTCTTGTTGTCTACATATCACACATGTACTAATGTTTCGGTTAATACAATTATAGCATGATATATAAACATTTATCATAAACATAAAGATATAAATAATAACCACTTTATTATTGCCTCTAGGGCATATCTCCTTCAGTCTCCCACTTGCACTAGAGTCAATAATCTAGATTAAATTGTAATATACCTAACACCCATGGCATTCTGGTGTTGGTCATGCTTTGCCCTAGGAGAGCTTTAGTCAACGGATCTGCTACATTCAGATCAGTGTGTACTTTGCAAATCTTTACTTCTCCATCTTCGATGTACTCGGGAATCGAGTGGTAACGCAGCTTGATATGCTTCAGCCTCTTGTGTGACCTTGGCTCTTTTGCATTGGCGATGGCACCCATGTTATCATAGTAAATTATTAATGGGTCCAATGCACTAGGAACCACACCGAGCTCTGCAATGAACCTCTTCATCCATACCGCTTCTGATGAAGCCTCTGAAGCCGCTATGTACTCTGATTCTGTTGAAGACTTCGCCACCGTGCACTGCTTCGAGCTTGCCCAGCTTACTGCAGCACCATTCAATATAAACACGTACCCAGATTGTGACTTAGAGTCATCAGGATCAGTGTTCCAACTTGCATCGGTGTAACCACTTACAACGAGCTCTTGGTCACCTCCATAACAAAGAAACATATCCTTAGTTCTTTTCAAGTACTTCAGGACATTCTTGACCGCTGTCCAGTGTTCCATTCGTGGATCACTTTGATATCTGCTAGTCAAACTAACAGCATGTGCTATATCCGGTCTAGTACATAGCATGGCATACATGATAGATCCCTCGCCGAGGCATAGGGGATTTTACTCATCCTTTCTCTTTCTTCTGCCGTAGCCGGTCCTTGAGTCTTACTCAAGACTTTGCCTGGTAACATAGGTAAGAACCCTTTCTTACTTTCGTCCATTCTAAACTTCTTTAGAATCTTGTCCAGATATGTACTTTGTGATAGCCCTATTAGGCGTCTTGATCTATCTCTATAAATCTTGATGCCTAATATATATGATGCTTCACCAAGGTCTTTCATTGAAAAACTATTATTCAAATAACCGTTAACACTGCTTAATAGTTCTATATCATTCCCGATCAATAATATGTCATCTACATATAATATCAGGAATGCTACAGAGCTCCCACTCACTTTCTTGTAAATACAGGCCTCTCCATGACACTGTATAAACCCGAAGTCTTTGATCACCTTATCAAAGCGTCGGTTCCAACTTCTTGATGCTTGCTTCAGTCCATAGATTGAACGCTGAAGTTTGCATACTTTGTCAGCATTTTTAGGATCGACAAAACCTTTGGGTTGTACCATATACAACTCTTCCTCAATGTCTCCATTAAGGAACGCCATTTTGACATCCATCTGCCAAATCTCATAATCGAAAAATGCAGCTATTGCTAACAAAATCCTTACAGATTTTAGCTTTGCTACAGGTGAGAAAGTCTCATCGTAGTCAACTCCTTGAATTTGTCGGAAACCCTTTGCGACAAGTCGAGCTTTATAGACAGTAATATTACCATCAGCATCTGTTTTTCTCTTGAAGATCCATTTATTCTCGACAGCCTTTCGGCTATCAGGTAAGTCTACCAAAGTCCATACTTTGTTATCATACATGGATCCCATTTCGGATTTCATGGCTTCTTGCCATTTGTTGGAATCTGGGCTCATCATCGCTTCTTCATACGTCGCAGGGTCCTCATCATTGTTATCCACAATCATGACATTTAGACAAGGATCATACCAATCAGGAGTGGTACGTTCCCTTGTCGATCTGCGAGGTTCAGTAGTTTCCTCGTTCGAAGTTTCATGATCATTATCATTAGCTTCCTTTGTTGCCGGTGTAGGCGGTACAGGTACAACTTCCGGTACTGCGCTACTCTGATCAACGAGTATAGATTCATCAATCTCATCGAGTTCTACTTTTCTTCCAGTCACTTCTTTAGTGAGAAATTCTTTCTCAAGAAAGGTTCCGTTCTTAGCAACAAAAATTTTTCCTTCGGATTTGTGATAGAAAGTATACCCTATAGTTTCCTTAGGGTATCCTATGAAGATGCATTTCTCCGCTTTGGGTTCTAGCTTGTCCGGTTGTAACTTCTTTACATAGGCTTCGCAACCCCAAACTTTCAGGAACGACAACTTAGGTTTCTTATTAAACCATAATTCATACGGTGTCGTTTCTACGGATTTTGATGGTGCTCTATTTAAAGTGAATGCGGCTGTCTCTAATGCATAACTCCAAAATGATAACGGCAAATCAGTAAGAGACATCATAGAACGAACCATATCTAAGAGAGTTCGATTACGACGTTCGGACACACCGTTACGTTGTCGTGTTCCCGGCGGTGTCAATTGTGAAAGTATTCCGCATTTCTTTAAATGCATGCCAAACTCATAACTCAGATATTCACCTCCACGATCAGATCGTAGAAATTTGATCTTCTTGTTACGTTGATTTTCTACTTCACTTTGGAATTCCTTAAACTTCTCAAAAGTTTCGGATTTATGTTTCATGAAATAGATATACCCATATCTACTCAGATCATCTGTGAAGGTTAGAACATAACGATAACCACCGCGCGATGCTACGCTCATTGGTCCACATACATCGGTATGTATGATTTCCAATAAGTCAGTAGCTCGCTCCATCATACCAGAAAATGGAGTCTTTGTCATTTTTCCCATTAGACATGCTTCGCATCTATCAAGTGACTCAAAGTCAAGTGATTCAAGTAATCCATCAGTATGGAGTTTCTTCATGCGTTTCACTCCAATATGACCAAGACGACAGTGCCACATATAAGTAGAATTATCATTCAATTTAATTCGCTTAGCATCAATGTTATGTATATGCGTATCACTACTATCGAGATCTAACAGAAATAAGCCATTCTTTTGTGGTGCTCGACCATAAAAGATATTATTCATAAAAATAGAACAACCATTATTCTTAGACTTGAATGAATAACCGTCTTGCATTAAACAAGATCCAGATATAATGTTCATGCTCAACGCGGGTACAAAATAACAATTATTTAGGCTTAAAACTAATCCCGAAGGTAGATGTAGAGGAAGTGTGCCGACAGCGATCACATCGACTTTGGATCCATTTCCAACGCGCATCGTCACTTCATCTTTCAGTAGTCTTCGTTTATTCTTTAGTTCCTGTTTCGAGTTACAGATATGAGCAACCGAACCAGTATCAAATACCCAGGTACTAGAACGAGAACCAGTGAGATAAACATCTATAACATGTATATCAGATATACCTTCTTTCTTCTTCTTGATAAGGCCGCTCTTCAGATCAGCCAGATACTTAGAGCAATTACGCTTCCAGTGTCCCTTCTCCTTGCAGTAATAGCACTCAGCATCAGACTTAGGGCCGTTCTTAGGTTTCATAGGAGGCGTGGCAGCTTTCTTGCCACCCTTCTTGAATTTTCCCTTAGACTTGCCCTGTTTCTTGAAACTGGTGGTCTTGTTGACCATCAACACTTGGTGCTCTTTCTTGATCTCAATCTCAGCAGCTTTTAGCATGCCAAAGAGTTCAGGTAACTCCTTGTTCATGTTCTGCATATTGTAGTTCATCACAAAGTTCTTGTAACTTGGTGGCAATGATTGAAGGACACGATTAATCCCCAGTCTGTTAGGAATCACTATTCCCAAGTCACTGAGTTTCTTCGCATGCCCGGTCATGGCGAGCATGTGCTCACTAACGGAGCTGCCTTCTTCCATCATGCAGCTGAAGAATTGTTTCGATGCTTCATAGCATTCCACGGCCGCATGAGTCTCAAAAATAGCTTTCAGCTCTTTCATCAACTCATGAGGATCGTGGTGCTCAAAACGTTTTTGAAGATCGGATTCCAGACTGCACAGGATGGCACACTGAACTTGAGAGTACCGAATTTTCCGAGTCTCGTAAACAGCTTTTACTTCATCGGTTTCAGTTTCTGCAGGAGGGTCACCTAGCGGTGCATCAAGCACATATTGCAGATTTCCGCCAGAGAGGAAGATCCTCACATGACGGAACCAGTCGGTGAAGTTGCTACCGTTGCTCTTAAGTTTCTCTTTCTCTAGGAACTGATTAAAATTGATTGGGGACGCCATCTCTACAACATATATTTGCAAAAGTTTAGACTAAGTTTATGACAAATTGAGTTCAAATTTTAATTCAACATAATTAAAAATCTAGGTGAACTCCCACTCAAAACAATATCCCTCGCATTGTCTTAGTGATCACACGAACCAAATCCACCGCACCTATGTCCGATCATCACGAGACAAGGTGTGATTTCAATGGCGAACACTCAAAGTGTTCATCATATCAACCATATGATTCATGCTCTACCTTTCGGTATCACGTGTTCCGAGACCATGTCTGTACATGCTAGGCTCATCAAGGCCACCTTAGTATCCGCATGTGCAAAACTGTCTTGCACCCGTTGTATGCACTTGTTGATTCTATCACACCCGATCATCACGAGATGCTTCGAAACGACAAGTCTTGGCAACGGTGGTACTAAGGATGAACACTTTATTATCTTGATATTTTAGTGAGGGATCATCTTATAATGCTACCGTCGTGATCTAAGCAAAATAAGATGCATAAAAGGATTAACATCACATGCAGTTCATATGTGATATGATATGGCCCTTTTGTCTTTGCGCCTTTGATCTTCATCTCCAAAGCACGGACATGATCTCCATCATCTTCGGGCATGATCTCCATCATCGTCGGCGTAGCGTCAAGGTCAATGGCGCCGTCTTCATGATTGTCCTCCATGTAGCAATTATTACAACTACTTTGAAATACTACTCAACATGAAATTTAAAGACAACCATAAGGCTCCTGCCGGTTGCCACAATACAATAATGATCATCTCATACATATTCATCATCACATTATGGCCATATCACATCACCAAACCCTGCAAAAACAAGTTAGACGTCTCTAATTTGGTTTGCATATTTTACGTGGTTTAGGGTTTTCGAGAGAGATCTAATCTACCTACGAACATGAACCACAACGTTGATACTAATGTTTTCAATAGAAGAGTAAATTGAATCTTCACTATAGTAGGAGAGACAGACACCCGCAAAGCCTCTTATGCAATACAAGTTGCATGTCGAACGAGGAACAAGTCTCATGAACGCGGTCATGTAAAGTTAGTCCGAGCCGCTTCATCCCACTATGCCACAAAGATGCAAAGTACTCAAACTAAAGATAACAAGAGCATCAACGCCCACAAAACCATTGTGTTCTACTCGTGCAACCATCTATGCATAGACACGGCTCTGATACCACTGTAGGATAACGTTGCATAGAAAACAAAAAATTTCCTACCGCGAACACGCAATCCAAGCCAAGATGCAATCTAGAAGACGGTAGCAACGAGGGGGTATTGAGTCTCACCCTTGAAGAGATTCCAGAGCCTACAAGAGGAGGCTCTTGTTGCTGCAGTAGACGTTCACTTGCCGCTTGCAAAAGCGCGTAGAAGATCTTGATCACGATCGGTTCCGGCGCCACGAACGGGCAGCACCTCCGTACTCGGTCACACGTTCGGTTGTTGATGAAGACGACGTCCACCTCCCGTTCCAGTGGGCAGCGGAAGTAGTAGCTCCTCTTGAATCCGATAGCACGACGGCGTGGTGTCGGTGGCGGTGGAGAACTCCGGCGGAGCTTCGCTAAAGCTACGCGGAAGATATGGAGGAGAAGGGGGCGGCTAGGGTTTGGGAGGGGGTGGCCGGCCACTTCAATGGGGCGGCCAGCTTGTGGTCTTAGGGTGGCCGGCCCCCTCCCTTGGCCCCTCATTATATAGGTGGAACCCCAAGTGTTGGACTCCAAGTCTTCGAATAAGACCCGAAACCAAAACCTTCCATATGGAGGGGAAACCTAGCCAAGCTAGGACTCCCACTAGAGGTGGGAGTTCCACCTCCCATATGGGGGGGTGGCCGGCCCCCTAAGGGGGAGTCCACTTGGGACTCCTCCCCCACTAGGGTTGGCCGGCCATGGAGGTGGAGTCCCATGTGGACTCCACCTTCCTTGGTGGTTTCTTCCGGACTTTTCTAGAACCTTCTAGAACCTTCCATAGGACCTTCCGCGACATTTTAATTCACATAAAATGACATCCTATATATGAATCTTATTCTCCGGACCATTCCGGAACTCCTCGTGATGTCCGGGATCTCATCCGGGACTCCGAACAAATATTCGAACTCCATTCCATATTCAAGTACTACCATTTCAACATCCAACTTTAAGTGTGTCACCCTACGGTTCGTGAACTATGCGGACATGGTTGAGTACTCACTCCGACCAATAACCAATAGCGGGATCTGGAGATCCATAATGGCTCCCACATATTCAACGATGACTTTAGTGATCGAATGAACCATACACATATAATACCAATTCCTTTTGTCACGCGATATTTTACTTGTCCGAGGTTTGATCTTCGGTATCACTCTATACCTTGTTCAACCTCGTCTCCTGACAAGTACTCTTTACTCGTACTGTGGTATGTGGTCTCTTATGAACTCATTCATATGCTTGCAAGACATTAGACGACATTCCACCGAGAGGGCCCAGAATATATCTATCCGTCATCGGGATGGACAAATCCCACTGTTGATCCATATGCCTCAACTCATACTTTCCGGATACTTAATCCCACCTTTATAGCCACCCATTTACGCAGTGGTGTTTGGTGTAATCAAAGTAACTTTCCGGTATAAGTGATTTACATGATCTCATGGTCATAAGGACTAGGTAACTATGTATCGAAAGCTTATAGCAAATAACTTAATGACGAGATCTTATGCTACGCTTAAAAGGGTGTGTCCATTACATCATTCATATAATGATATAACCTTGTTATTAATAACATCCAATGTTCATGATTATGAAACTAATCATCCATTAATCAACAAGCTAGTTTAAGAGGCATACTAGGGACTTCTTGTTGTCTACATATCACACATGTACTAATGTTTCGGTTAATACAATTATAGCATGATATATAAACATTTATCATAAACATAAAGATATAAATAATAACCACTTTATTATTGCCTCTAGGGCATATCTCCTTCAATATATATATATATATATATATATATATATATATATATATATATATTTATATATATATTTATATATATATAGAAACTCTATTTGACCCCCAGGGTGCAGAAAAGTTATTTTGCACCCAACATAATTTTACGTTGTTACATTCATAAAATTATGTTTTGTTTACATATAATTACGTTTATATTGATTTACCACAAAAAAACCGACATAAAAAATGCATTGTGTGAATAATTGTAGTGTAAAAAATGGACGAGAATACTTATTTTATGTCATATTTTTTACGTCACATAAACAATTTTGTTTGCAAGGTCTATTTTTCTTATGTTCTACTCGACTAATGAAGTAAGAAAAATTTACGTGACGTAAAAATCATTTACGGTTGCAAAGATAGAGGGTGGGTGTAGAATAACTATTCTACTCCCTAGGGTTCAAACCCTAAACCCTATATATATATATATATATATATATATATATATATATACACACTAAGAATTCCTTAAGTCTCAATCACCCACAAAAATGCACTTGAGTTGCATTTTTATGTGAAAAAAGTGCAATTGCACTTTTCTACTAGAAAAGTGCAACTGATCCGAGTTGCACATTTTTTTGAATCTCAGTCGACTGAGAATTAAAAAAATCTCAGTCGACTGAGACATAGACACACCCTACGTATATATACTAGTAAACTGCACGTGCTTTGCACGTCCAGTAGAATTTTTCTTTTATTGCGCGGGACATTATCTTACCCTTAGGATACATCACTTGATCGACTTAAAAATAATTAACTGTCGGGTATTTAGAAGTGGAGTAGCAACAACTCTTGAAAACTCTGGTTTTGCATGACTCGCGACCTTTGCAATTTTATGTATGTACTGTTCAAATTTGTCGTCCAAGCAGACAATGCGCAAGTACCTCTCCGTGAACATCGATTTGAGCCTTCATTCAACAGCATGTGTAAGTTTCGTTGATTATTATCTTTACTTCCCTAAAGATGCGTTAAATTACCATCAGTTACCGTCATGCATGAAACGATCGGGAAAAATTTGTGCTCGGTTTTTTCATATGAAACGATCGAAAAAAGACATTTCCATCACATGTTAATAATTACTATTTTTTAGCATCTCAAGATATTTCATATGACAAAAGAAATTCACCATTATGGATTTTTTTTCATCACACGATTAAACAATGTCTTCGGCAAGATTATAAGGCACAATAAATGTTTTCCATCTCAATAACATTATACAAGGACGTGATTTCTGATCCGTAATGACTGTCTAATCTGTAATGAGAATTATCACGCAGTGAACATGTTAATATTTTGCGATGGCTAGGTGTAATTGTTTGATTAAAAAATGTACAACATTCTTGCAGAAGCAGACGGTGTCTTATCTTAGAAGGCATGTGATAAAAGAATTATATATATGGAGACCTTGTAGACTTGCAATGTTGTCATGACAAAATTAAAAGAACCCTGATTTTTATATTATCACAGTTTCACTTATTTTTAGTAAAGTATTCATACTAAAATTAACGACCGAAATTAGTTAGTACTACCTCCGTTCCAAAATATAAGACTTTTTAGAGGTAAAAGAATTCTATATATGGAGACCTTGTAGACTTGCAATGTTGTCATGACAAAATTAAAAGAACCCTGATTTTTATATTATCATAGTTTCACTTATTTTTAGTAAAGTATTCAAACTAAAATTAACGACTGACATGGGTACGCCTAATTGAGCCCATAGCATTGATACCCCTGGTGCATATTCGGGTGAAGCCCATGAGGAGTTGAAAGATTGGAAGCATCCTAAGCACACGAATCAGATAAAGAAAGGCCCACTTCGGAAACCGGCATAGTCATAGCTGTTGTAATAGAACCCGACTAGGACTCTGAGACCTAGCCTCTTATATAAAGGCTAGGAGGAGCCGGCGGACAGAATATCGAAACTCTGCTGTAAACATAGCTTTGTCTCATACTCAATACAATCATCGGACCGCCTTGTTTGTCTGATAGCCGAGGAAATCACTAGCGCACCTCTTTCCCCAAAACCCTAAGTCCGTATCCATGGAGATTGCCGAGGTTAACCCTCGTCAATTGGCGCCGTCTGTGGGAAACCTAGGTGTTGGAGTCATGATTTTGGCGGTTTTTTCTTCTCCAAGCGACAACTCGACGATCCTCGGTGGCAAGATCCGCTTCGGCTCCACCGATCTTCGCCCACAACCACCCGCCCCTCTCCCGGCCGTCGACAACTTCGATCGGGAAACTGATCTGATGATCGGGAGCTTCAACTTCCGCGTCGGATCTCAAGGCACGACTCGTCTCTCGGATCTGATCTGTTCGGGTCCATCGACAGAAATTTCCGCATCAGCGGTAGCATCAACATCTTCTGTTGGCTTGTCAGGCGAGGAAAACTCGCCACCAATTGTCAACTCTGCGAAAAGCGGAGGAGATCTAGTCGATCTCTTGAACGGGATCTCTTTCGATTCCGAAGAGGAAAGCTCATCAGATCTACTACTCCAAAACAGTGGCTCCATGGACGCCATCGACTTCAACTTCACTGACAACATCGACTCCACCGCAAGCAAAGAGGATTTCACCAATCTTTATGATGGTGTCTCCTATGACTCCGAGGGTGAGTGGTCATCGGGTCTACCGCTGCAAGACGAGGACCCAACGATCATCGACTTCTAGCTCGACAACAACACCAACCCCATTACCAGTAAAGTTCACCCTTACTCTAACGTTTGCACTAACAACGTTCGTTTCACACGTCGTCAGATATGTGCGATTATAGAGAACACATCGGGAGCAGAATCGGAGGATTTCGACTCCACTGGCAATCCGTTCGTCAATCCTGCAGATCTCACCAGAGGAACCAGGCGCCAGGCAGCACCCAAAGCTGGCGACAATCCCAGCGGAGCCGAGGGCATGTGTGCTGACCGAGTCCAAGTTCGGATCACAGTGGCAGCTTGGGATAAAGCGAGGAAAGACATGAGTGGTGAAGTCCCCATGTCAGAAGATGCAACTCGACAAGAGCTCATGGCGTACCAGTACTTGCTCCATCGTCAGAAGCGTGAACTCATAAAAATCCAACAAAGGCTTAATGAAAGAAGGGCAGCAGCCGACGAGTCGAGTCAACGTCGAGCACAGCTAAGTTTTACAGGAGGCACCCACGAAGGACACCCGAGGAGATCTGTTTCTTGGTTGAGTCACGTCCCGGCAAATGAAAGAGATCATCTAGTGCGGGATCTAGATCTTTCCTTCATGTCGGTAGATGCACAGGGAAACATAGTACCCAAAACACCGCAAGCAGCACTCGTGGCCACGCAAACCTACCTGATGGCCACCCAACCCGCGGCCAATGACCCGAGGGCGGCTATCCACCGTTCTGCCCTCGTAGGCCTCGCCATGATCGGAGCCTCATTAGCCGATAAAGTGTCGCCCCACGACCCAAAAGATCTCTACATCGTCACGATAGCCCTTGATGTGGAGTAGCAACTCGAAGATCTAGGTCACCACGTCAGGTACAGGTCAACGCACGCGAAGGAGACGCAAGGAATAACATTACTCATCAAAGAGTCGACAGATTTCGGCAGGAACGCGACGAGCATGAGTATGACGATGATGATGCCGAGATGTGCGGTGCAAGCTGCTTTACCCGTCGGGTTCGCAGAATGCCCATACCCAAAGATTTCAAGTTACCTCATGATCGACAGAAGTTTGACGGTCTCCAGGAATCCGAATCTTGGCTCAGTGATTATCTGCAAACTGTCAAGATACTGGGGGCACGAAAGCCACCGCAATGCAAAGTTTGCAGTTGCACTTGAGTGGATCCGCAAGATCGTGGCTAAGGAAGCTACCAAATGAATCCATCAGCAGTTGGGACAATTTGGCAGATCAGTTCATCTGAAACTTCAGATCTATGTACAAACGACCCGCGTCCATCGAGGAAGTGAGGGCGTGCGTGCAGAAATCTAGAAAGCTGATGCGGGCGCACATCCAGCGCACATCTAGGGCAATCGATGCTTTCGGTAACAGGCTGCGTCGCAAGGACTTCATCGAGGAGTTGGAACGAGCCAACCCGAAAACAGTGTCTCAGTTGATGGACATCACCAACAGGTGGGCTGATGGCGAAGACGCTTTTCACAATAAGCGGGCTAGGTCACCCGAAGAAGATCACTTTACACGCAGTAATAACCAAAACCGAAGGTACCACCACTATGATGACTATGAAGGACCCAGTCAAGTGGTTGCGGGTTTCAGGAGTGATAACAGTCGAAGAGATGCGTACCGCAGCAGTGGATACCGGAACGACAATCGAGACGCGCCCGGTTCTAGCAAGCCGACATATCGGCCTAGACCCCCGCGAGATTTCAATCAATCGCCAGACCAGATACTTAATGGGCCTTGCAATATGCACTTTTACATCGACTCAGAAGGAAAAAGGCAATCTAACCATCTCATGAAGGACTACCGAACCTTTTTGAGGCTGCAGGAAGCTTTCGATTCAAAGCAGAAAGAAGCGACAAATCTCATGTTTGCGGGAGCTCAATGCACCACCACCTCCTCCACTGCCAGCGCATGGAGCCACGTCAAACCAGCAACAACTCACAGCCAATAGGAACCCGAGTGAGGGGTACCAGCCATCTAGGGGAGCAATCAACATGATCCAGAAGGGAAGATTGTCCAATAGGATTCAAAAGTTGATCACCCGAAAAGTAAGTTTAACAATCAAGTCACCTCCACCAACACCAAAGTATCTCAACTGGTCCGATCAAACTATAGAGTCCAGCAGAGATGACCATCCTCCTGGAGTACCTCAGCCAGGACACGCGCCCTTGGTTCTTCAAGCTCAGATTAGAGGATTCGATGTGGGTAGAGTTTTCATGGACGCTGGAAGCGGCATCAATCTCATATATGCTAGCACGCTGAGAGCAATGAACATATCATTAACAAACCTTGCAGGTTCGGATACTTGTTTCCATGGCATAGTCCCTAGGAAACCCAACGTTCCTTGGGAAAGATCGCACTCGACGAAGTTTTCGGATCACGGGAAACACATCAGACGGGAGAAGATGGAGTTTGAAGTCATGGACTAGCCATCGCAATACCATGCAATCCTTGGATGACCCGCATATGCACGGTTCATGGCAGTTCCTTACTATTCATATCTCCTGCTGAAAATGCCAGGACCCAACGGAGTTAATACAGTCAAAGGAAGTTTCACTCTTTTGGATAACTATGACAGGGAATTCAGTAAAATTTCCGAGTCCTTTGGGATGGCAGCTAAATATGCAGAACTTAAGGGCACCATAGATTACAACGTGCTGCCAGAAGTAGGTCGATCCTTGCCAGATCAAGCTTTCGACTCGATCAAAGACACGCAGGAAATTCAGGTTCACCCAAGCGACCCAAAGAAGATGACTTTCATCGCATCCAACCTCGATGCCGCATAGGAAAGCGCGCTCGTCGAGTGCCTCCGTGAGCGCTAGGAAATCTTCGCATGGTGTCCAGCAGACATGCCAGGTGTTCCCAGGGAACTCGCCGAGCACGCACTCAATCTCGATCCCAATGCTAGACCAGTCTGACAACCTCTCTACCGGTTCGTAGAGCTGAAGCGCAAAGCTATAGCGTCAGAGCTTCATTGGCTCGAGGAAGCCAAGTTCATTGAAGAAATCAAGAAATCGACTTGGGTTGCTAATCCAGTTTTGGTCCCAAAGAAAAATACAAATGTACTTCGTATGTGCGTCCATTTCACCGCACTCAACAAACATTGTCCAAAGGATCACTTCCCGCTCCCGCGAATCGATCAAATCATCGACTCGATGGCAGGCTGTGAACATCTTTCCTTTTTGGATGCCTATTCTCGTTACAATCAAATCAGATTAAAGGTGGAAGATCAAGACAAAACGCGGGTGCCACGTACCAGCGGATGATGCAGAAATGCCTTGGGGAACAAATCGGAAGGAACGTTCAAGTTTACATCGATGATGTAGTGATCACGATGAAACAAGAAGCGATACTAATCGATGATCTACGAGAAACCTTCGATAACCTTGACAGATATCGCCTCAAACTCAACCCGACAAAGTGTTCCATTGGTGTCCCCGCAGGGCAACTCCTCGGATTCTTAGTGTCGGCTCGAGGTATCGAAGCCAGCCCCGAGAAAATTCAAGCAATTCTTACCATGAAAAAGCCCGCCAAGTTGCGAGACATCCAGCAATTGGCGGGTCGTGTGGAAGCCTTACGTCGATTCATTGCTCGGCTAGGAGAAGGCGTTACCGTTCTACACATTGATGAGAAAATCAGACAAATTCGAGTGGAACGAGGAAGCCGAAAAAGCTTTTCAAAGTCTGAAGCAAGTACTGTCGATACCACCAGTGCTGGTAGCACCCAGAGAAAACGAGCCACTACTCTTGTACATCGCCGCCACACATCAGGTGGTAAGCACCGTTCTCATCGTCGAGCGAAGCGAAGAAGGCAAAGTTCACGGTGTTCAGCGGCCAGTTTACTACCTTAGCGAGGTGCTCTCGCCGTCCAAGCAGTGCTACCCGCACTATCAAAAGTTAGCATACGGGGTCTTCATGACCGCACGAAAGCTGCGCCACTATTTTTCGGGGCACCCGATCAGAGTGGTTAAGGAGGCCCCTCTATCCAGCATCTTGAACAACCCTGAAGCAATAGGACGTGTCTCCCTATGGGGAATTGAATTATCCCCTCGGGACATCACTTACGAAAAACAAAAGACAATCATGTCACATGTACTACCTGACTTCATAGCCGAGTGGCTGGGACTACAAAAACGCGGGTCCTCCAGATCTCTCGAGTGCTTGGATCATGTACTTCGACGGATCCAAAAGAATTGAAAGAGCGGGAGCAGGAGTAGTGCTCGTATCGCCACAAGGAGACAAAATGAGGTATGTGTTACGGATGAGTTTTCCTAACGCATCCAACAATGAAGCTGAGTATGAGGCCCTATTGCACGGCATGCGAATGGCTAAAGCTTGCGGTGCAACTCACCTAAAAATCTTTGGAGATTCGAACCTTATTGCTCAACAGGTGATGAACCAATGCGACGCTATCAGCGACAACATGACCGCATATTGTGACATGTATAATAATTTGGAAGGAACCTTTGATGGCTGTGAGGTCTCCCACATCAGTAGAATAAGTAATGACGAAGCCGATAATCTCGCCAATATCGGATCCCAATGTTTGCCTGTACCATCTGGAGTTTTCTGGGAAGAAATCAGCGAGCGTTCCATCAAAATCAAAAAGCCTATTGGTACGATCAAGTCGAAGGACCGCAAGGGGGACAAGTCGAAGCTTGACTCGGGGGCTGCGCCAGCCTCAGATCCATTAATAGCAGCATCTGATGGCGATGAAGAACCCGAAGAAATTATGATGATCGAGATCCCGTGGATGCAACCATACTTGGCATACTTCGTAAACAAGGAACTCCCAGAGGATCCAATCGAAGCTCAACGAATTGCTCGACGTTCCAAAGCCTTTGCGGTAATAAAAGGTGAACTCTACAAGAGAAGTATATCGGGTGTCCTCCAGCGATGCGTCACACCCGATGAGGGAAGGTCATACTCAAGGATATACATGAAGGAATTTGCGGACATCATGCAAGCAGTCGCGCAATCGCGGCCAAGGACTTCAGAGCAGGATTTTACTGGCTCACGGCCATGCAGGATGTGAAGGATATCATGCGTACTTGTGACGCTTGGCAAAGATTTGCATCCAAGCCACATGCACCTGCAGCAGAATTAAAACCCATACCTCTGGCTTGGCCCTTCGCCTAGTGGGGACTCGATATGGTAGAAAAATTACACAAGTCATGGTCAGGAGGGCACATCTTTCTGCTAGTCGCAGTCGACAAGTTCACCAAGTGGATTGAGGCAATGCCTGTCACCAGTCAAGATTCCACCTCGGTGGTCAATTTCATCAAATCCATTGTTTTTCGCTTTAGAGTACCCAATAGCATCATCACTGATAATGGCACAAACTTCACTTCCAGAGAATTTGGAGACTTCTGTCAAAAGTTGGGGATACAATTAAATTTCGCATCGGTTGCTCACCCGCAAACCAACGGCCAGGTAGAGAAAGCCAACGGGCTCATCTACAATGGCCTCAAGAAAAGATTATTAGCACCACTTGAACGAGCCAAGCACGCTTGGGTGGATGAGTTGCCCTCCGTCTTATGGAGCTTGCGCACAACCCCGAACGCGGTGACTCAAGAGACACCTTTCTTTCTGGTCCATGGCGCTGAGGATGTGCTTCCAGTCGAAATAACTCACGAGGCCCCTCGAGTCTCTGAATATGAAGAAGTTGTTTCTACGAAGGCACTCGAAGATGACGTCGACGCACTCGACGAACCAAGAGACGTTGCACTCGCCAGATCTACAACATACCAGCAGAATCTACGCAACTACCATGGACGTAGACTACGTCCCAGGTCCTTTGAAGTAGGGACCTAGTCCTTCGACTAAAGCAAGAAAGCCACAGCAAACTGGAGTCCCCGTGGGATGGACCATACATCGTCACTGAGGAGATTCCTGGAGGAGCTTATCACCTCAAGGACAGAGAGTCTGGAAAAGACCAAGGCAATCCGTGGAATGTCGTGCAGCTGCGGCGATTCTACGTTTAATAGTTAGCTTTAAGCTTTTATTTTCAATAAGGTCTGCGGCCAGGCTATTGAGCCAAAATATCGAGTTCGTATTAAACATAGGCCACTGGCCAGGCTCTTAATGCCGAAAACATGTACCTCTGCATTCATCATCAATAAAAGCTAAGTTCTCCATACTGATTTGTTTTTACTTATTTTCCATATCCGCACACCCGATACTCGGGGGCTGCAGTCTAAAAAGTAGAATAAAACAACCCGATACTCGGGGGCTAGGATTACTAGAATATTCTGAGCCATCGGCTCCAAGTGGCAAACACTTACGCATACATTTTGACCCGAGTAGCTGATTCAGCCGAAAAAGGCATCAAGCTAACGAAACAAGTCTCACGAAAACCAAATATACATTGAAGTTCTCAAGCAAAGATTTTGCAATAAATTTTATGATACAACATATTGAATTTCATATACTTTACATATGTTACATGTTCTCCTACAGGGCTTTACACAGGATCTGCGTAGTGGAATTCTGTAAAGAATTCCGAGTCCGCATCCAGAAGTCGCTAGATCATTCTGATCACTGGCTCGTGAGCAGCGGCATAATGGCGAGTCATGCGTACCCCCCTTTACTTCGTCGAGCGGAAAAACCGCGGGAAATTGCATCAATGTCAAGCGTTGGCTTATGAACGCGCACCCAAGCAAGAGCAAGCTTAGCTCCAGCAACTAGTTGAATTTTGACAAAGTTACGAATATCTGCGGCACGCCTGAATTTTCCCATCAACTCAGTAAAATCTTGGGGTGCTGGATTCCGAGGAAACACGGTGCTATAAACCATCGCCTGAGCAGATCGGCAGTACTCAATGAATTCATTGACTTGAGTTACTCGATCTTGGAGCTGAACTATAGTAAAGCACCGCCGATGATCAGCCCAGAAGTCGACGCCTGTTTCGGCGGAGATTTCCATGAGAGCATTCATCCGAGCTTTGACTCGCTCTTCTTCGGTAACGGAATTCAGTTGAACACCTATAGAAGAGGAAAAGGACTCAAATATTTAACTTCAAGACAGTGACTCGGGGGCTTTGCGAAACTTACATAGCATGTCACCTCTTGCCCGCGAGACCAGTTCCAATAAGTAATCTTCACGGTCGGCGACTCGTTTTACTTTTGTAAGAGCAACTAGAATTTGGTCCTTCAAAACCTTGATTTCGTTTTGTGGCTCTTCGAAGTAATGGGGTCCTTCCGAATCAGGGAAAGGGTCACTCGATTGGTTTGCTGGATCAGTAGCCTCGGCAATAATGGGTTAATCTGGCATTGATCTTGCCGTGAAGGACCAGATGCAGGTTCTGGGTTAATGCAATCATGACGTGAAGGCTGACGATCAAGAAAAGAAGACTCAAAAGGAGGCAAGAGAAGAACCATTGATATTTCATATCATTCATTACACAAAAAGAGATGGGTCTTGCCATACATGTGGCGGGTTCATTACAATAGCAAAAAAGAAAAAAAATCCTAAGAAAATAAAAGGTATTCTTCACCTCAGTGGGAGTAACACTGGCTAAGGGTGCTTCAGTCGGAAGTTCCCGTGGCTTGGGTGCCTAGGACCTCTGTCAGGGCAACTAGCAGTTTGGAATACTTCTTTGCCTTCTTAAAGAAGGGCTTCAGTGCAATTTGTTGGCTACCATCATCTACTGGGAGGGAAGAGTTAACCTTCTCCCAGTCGACCCTTGCGTCGTGTGCCATCGCCATCGCCATCGAGACCTCTGAGCCGGTCTTTGTCGCTGAACGACGGTATTCTAGCATTGGGTCCGGCTCGCCGTTGAAGAGACCGACGAGTTCGTCAAAATCTTCAGGTAGTTTCTCCTTCGAAAAAGATGCCCATGGAGGCTCTTGAAGGCTCTGCGTGAGCGTGTCAGCAAGTTACGAGCCCAAACGTTGTTCCCCTCAAAAATAGAGAGAGAATCCAACAATGGGTCGACTTCATACTCCTTACTCAGTTGTAAGGAGTAATCAGTAACCTCTGCACTAGGAAAATAGGAACAAGGTGAGGACACAAGCAAAAATAGAGAACCCAAAAGAATACGCGGGTGCAGGACAGCAGCTTTTACTTGTGAGAGAGGAGCTCAGTGCGTCCAGCCTTTGGTGAATTTCTGCCTCACGGGTTGCTAGCCGAACATTTTCTTCTGCCCATCACTAGAAAAGAGGGCTTCCATATCACCCCATTAGTCCCCAAATATTTTGGCCCGGGACTAATGGGGTCTTTATTCCCGGTTCTGCAGGGGAACCACGACTGAAGCCCCGGGCCCAACGGCCTCGGTCGACAGCTGGTGTATGGGCGGACCTTTAGTCCCGGTTGGTCTGGCCAACCGCGACTAAAGGTGCTCAGACCTGGCCCGAGAATCTTTAGTCGTGGTTGACCTAGCCAACCGGGACTAAAGGCCCACCACTATAAATACTGCTGCAGCACACTTGGCTTGTGTGTGAGCTACTTGGTGTTTCACTTCTATTCACAAGGGGTGGTGGGTTTGGCTTTTATCCTCTTATGCATAAGAGGTGTTCGATGAAATGCCCGAGAGCATGATGCCACTTGTGTTCACATAAAACAAACATTATATGAAGTGTCCGAACCACACTTAAGCTTTCTCATTTATTTTTCCTCCTCGATCGCAGTTAGCAACTTGAACCTTTAATGTGTCATTGATAAATATGCATGTGTAGTTCATAGTTTAATTTCTATTATTTCTAGCTAGTTAGTTTAACAAATGCATGACGGTTAATTATAAACTTTATATAATAATAATGCAGATGAATCGGCAATGGATGTACGGTAACCGACTCTGTGACGAGTTCATTACGGGTTTGAATGATTTCATCGCTGTGGCTAATGTGAACAAGCAGGGGGGTTTTGTTATTTATCCATGTGCTGCCTGTAAGAATCAGAAGGGTTACTCTTCCTCAAGAACCGTTCACGTCCACCTGCTTCGGCACGGTTTCATGCCAAGCTATAATTGTTGGACCAAGCATGGAGAATGAGGGGTTAGAATGGAAGATAATGAAGAAATGGATGATGACAACTATCATGATCATTTCGGTGATACTTTCATGGCGGATGCTGAAGGAGGGGAAGCAGAAGGGGAAGGTGAAGGGGAAGGTGAAGAAGAGGCATGTGATGAGCCCACTGATGATCTTGGTCGGACCATTGCTGATGCACGGAGAGACTGCGAAACTGAGAAGGAGATGGAGAATTTGGATCGCATGTTAGAGGATCACAAAAAGTCATGTACCCAGGATGCGATAATGGTCTGAAAAAGCTAGGCTGCACACTGGATTTGCTGAAATGGAAGGCACAGGAAGGTCTATCTGACTCAGGATTTGAAAAGTTGCTGAAAATGATGAAGAATATGTTTCCAAAGAATAACGAGTTGCCCGCCAGTACGTACGAAGCAAAGAAGGTTGTCTGCCCTCTAGGTTTAGAAGTTCAGAAGATACATGCATGCATTAACGACTGCATCCTCTACCGCGGTGAATAGGAGAATTTGAATGAATGCCCGGTATGCACTGCATTGCGTTATAAGATCAGAGGAGATGACCCTGGTGATGATGTTGAGTTCGAGAAACCCAGGAAGAGGGTTCCCGCCAAGGTGATGAGGTATGCTCCTATAATACCACGGTTGAAACGTCTGTTCAGGAACAAAGAGCATGCCAAGTTGTCGCGATGGCACAAAGAGGACCGTAAGTCGGACGGGGAGTTGAGACACCCCGCTGATGGAACGCAATGGAGAAAGATCGACAGAGAGTTCAAAGATTTTGCAGGTGACGCAAGGAACTTAAGATTTGGTCTAAGTACAGATGGCATGAATCCTTTTGGCGAGCAAAGCTCCAGTCATAGCACCTGGCCCGTGACTCTATGCATTTACAACCTTCCTCCTTAGTTGTGCATGAAGAGGAAGTTCATTATGATGTCAGTGCTCATCCAAGGCCCGAAGCAACCCGGCAACGATATCGATGTGTACCTAAGGCCATTAGTTGATGAACTTTTACAGTTGTGGGGCAGACCTGGTGTATGTGTGCGGGATGAGCACAAAGAAGAGGAATTTGACCTACGAGCGTTGCTTTTCGTAACCATCAATGATTGGCCTGCTCTTAGTAAACTTTCGAGACAGACAAATAAGGGATACAAGGCATGCACGCACTGCTTACATAAGACTGAAAGTATATATTTGGATAATTGAAAGAAGAATGTGTACCTGGGGCATCGTCGATTTCTTGCCCGACATCATAACTTAAGAAAGAAAGGCAAGCATTTCAATGGCAAGGCAGATCACCGGCCGAAGCCTACGGAACATACTGGTGCTGATGTATTTGATATGGTCAAGGATTTGAAAGTCATCTTTGGAAAGGGTCCTGGCGGACAATCAGTTCCGCAGGGAGTTGACGGGCACGCACCCATGTGGAAAAAGAAATCTATATTTTGGGAGCTAGAATATTGGAAAGTCCTAGATGTCCGCTCTGTAATCGATGTGATGCATGTTACGAAGAATATTTGCGTGAACCTGCTAAGCTTCTTGGGCTTGTATGGGAAGACAAATGATACAATGAAAGCACGGCAGGACCAACAACGTTTGAAAGACCCAGAAGACCGGCATCCGGAACGGTTTCAAGGTCGTGCCAGCTACGCTCTTACCAAAGAAGAGAAGGTCATCTTTTTTGAATGCCTGAGCAGTATGAAGGTCCCGTCTGGCTTCTCGTCGAATATAAAGGGAATAATAAATATGGCGGTGAAAAAGTTCCAAAACCTGAAGTCTCACGACAGCCACGTGATTATGACGCAATTGCTTCCGATTGCTTTGAGGGGGCTCCTACCGGAAAATGTTCGAGTAGCCATTGTGAAGCTATGTGCATTCCTCAATGCAATCTCTCAGAAGGTAATCAATCCAGAAGATCTACCACGGTTACAGAATGATGTGGTCCAATGTCTTGTCAGTTTCGAGTTGGTGTTCCCACCATCCTTCTTCAATATTATGACGCACCTCCTGGTTCACCTAGTCGAAGAGATTTCCATTCTCGGTCCTATATTTCTACACAATATGTTCCCCTTTGAGAGGTTCATGGGAGTATTAAAGAAATATGTTCGTAACCGTGCTAGGCCAGAAGGAAGCATCGCCAAGGGCTATGGAACAGAGGAGGTAATTGAGTTTTGTGTTGACTATGTTCCTGACCTGAAGCCGATTGGTCTTCCTTAATCGCGGCACGAGGGGAGACTAAGTGGAAAAGGCACGATCGGAAGGAAATGAACGATATGTATGGACGGCCATTCTATGACTGAAGCACACCACACAGTTCTACAAAATTCCAGCTTGGTGGCTCCGTACTTCGAGGAACACAAGAATATTTTACGCTCAAACAACCCGGGAAGCCTGAATCCTGGATTACAAATGCCCACATGGAGACTTCCGGCGGTTGGTTGCGAAAACATTTAATGAGTGACAATGATGTTGAAGATCAGCTGTACATGTTGGCCAAGTCACCATCTTCGACTATATCGACTTTCCAAGGGTACGAGATAAATGGGAATACATTTTACACGATCGCCCAAGATAAAAATAGCACCAATCAAAACAGTGGTGTCCGCTTTGATGCAGCAACCGAGAATGGGAAAAGGGTCACATATTATGGTTACATAGAGGAGATATGGGAACTTGACTATGGACCCTCCTTTATGGTCCCTTTGTTCCGGTGCAAATGGTTCAAGCTAACAGGAGGTGGGGTAAAGGTGGACGAGCAATACGGAATGACAATGGTGGATTTCAACAATCTTGGTTACCTTGACGAACCATTCAGCCTAGCCAAAGATGTCGCTCAGGTTTTCTATGTGAAGGACATGAGTAGCAAACCAAGAAAAAGGAAAGATAAGAAAACGAGTACATCATGCGATGATCCAAAGCGCCACATAGTTCTTTCAGGGAAAAGAAACATCATGGGAGTGGAGGACAAGACAGACATGTCAGAAGATTATAATAAGTTTGGTGAAATTCCGCCCTTTAAAGTGAACACTGACCCAAGCATGAAGTTAAATGATAAGGATGCTCCATGGTTACGGCACAATCGTAAGCAAGGGACACAAGGGAAGAAATGATGTGTAATAATTTATTGTACCAAACTTTGTTGAGGAATTTTTTTTCCAAACTTTGTATGGATCATGTGAATTATATTATCTGTGATGTGTTTGGTGTCCATTTTCGAATGATTCGATTGATTCGAGATACCACTGATGATACATGAAATTTGAACTACAACCAATGATGTGAAGGACATGTCTAGGCCTAGGAGTACATCTTGGAATGTTGGAGTGATTTAGTCATACTCCTGCCCATAGTCTTCATAGTCGCCACCGTTGTACTGGTAGTCATCGCCTTCTAAGTTGCAGCCGTCGTCGTCGCTGCCGTTGCTGTCGTCGGGCGGCGCTCGTGGCTCGAACCTCGACTGGTACTGAGGGTAGAGTAGGCGGGGGATATCGCCGACCGTGATGTAGTCCATGACGCTCTGTAGAGTCCGGCCGCCCCACCATAGCCGACGGCCGGCCTCGTGGAAGTTCCCAGGAGGCAGACCGTCCTCCTCATACCTGGCGAGCGCCCTCTCACGCCGATTGATGAAGAAGGCGTCCCAAGTCTGCTGGTTGTCGGGATGCCAGCGGGGATTCATCCGCTGCTCCGGCGTGAGGTCGAGGTAGTAGTGGTTCGTGATGGTCGCCCAGTGTCGAGGGTACTCCTCGGCAATGCCCTTCGTATGGGATTTAGGGTAGATGGAATCCTGTAGGCTGACACGAGACATCGATTATCAAACAAGCGGGGAGAGCGATTTACCCAGGTTCAGGGCCCTCGATGAGGTAAAATCCTTACGTCCTACCTGTCTGATCATGATTATGAAAATATCAGGTTACAATGGGGTGCCGAAGGTTTCGATTGTGATCTCGTCGAGAGTCTAAGTTCTGCCGAGACCTAGCTCTAGACTTGTGGTGGCTATGATTGCTAAGATTACGTGTGTCCTCGGCAGCCTCTCTCCTGGCCCTTATATTGGGAGCCGGGTCTCGAGAGATCTGTCCGGGTACGACTAGGTTACAAAGGGTCCTAGTTCTAAGCTTTCCTTGTATTCTTCATCTCCTTGTCTTGTTCTTCAAGGATTCTTCTTTGGAACCGACGTAGTGGCCCACCTGGCCATCGACTGCCTTCATGGGCCCCTGGTTGGGCCGCAAGAGGTAGTGCAACATTAGTTACCCGAAGGGTAATGCCCATATCAGTAGCCCCCGAGTGCTTGGTTGAAGATACTTCGGGCAGGGACTAAAACATGCCTTCTGTCGAATATTCACTTTAGTCGATAGGTCTTGTCCTCCTTGTAATAGCAGCGTCTTCTTTTATCGGGTGCGCGTCCAGCGCTCCTGATGGGAGTAGCCCCCGAGTCTAGGTACGGATGCTTGCAACCGTGCGTAGACTCAAGTTGTACTACTCGAACGTTTCTCTTCTGCAAAGTTTTCTTCAACTTGTTATGGTCATCCGATATTTCTCCTTTTATTGGGTCTTCATTTCTTTCAAGCAAGATTTAGTACGTAAGGGTTACTGAGTAACGTGTCCGGTTTTTACCGGTTAACTGCCGATGGCAAAACAACATCACTCTACACAGAATCAAGTCCCCGGGCATGATTCTGGGCAGCGCAAAAGACCCTCGAGTTCATAACTTTTATCGGGTGTGCACTCAGTGCTCCTGATAGGAGTAGCCCTCGAGACTGAGCGCGGATGCTTGCAACCGAGTGCAGACTTTAGCCCAAGACACTCGAACCTTTCTTCAGATACTTCTGATGTAATTTCTCTTGCAATAATCTTCAAGCCCAAATTATGTCGGGTGCGCGTTCAGTGCTCCCGATGGGAGTAGCCCCCGAGTCTAGGCACGGATGCTCGCATACGTGTGTAGACTCAAGTTGAACCACTCGATAGTTTTAATTTTCTTCGGATGCTCCTTGCGTAGTCGATACTTCTGATGACATCATTGGTGAAGTAGCAACTGCTGCTGTTTGATTGATAGGACGTGACCTGACGGGCCTACCCTACTTCTGTGCGGTCAGTTTAGGAAATGACCAGTACTTGTGCGGTTATCAAGGCGTCTCCTCGATTTTCGTGCATAATGATGAAAAGAGATCCTTTAATAAATCAAAGGTAGCAACACGTGGCCACCCAATCTGAAACTCCCCTTAGTTTATAATCTTCAGAGGGCAGATTTTACCCTTTCCATGCTTTCTCCTTGCATCCTTTCTTCCTCATTCATCCTCCTTGCTTACAATCGCTGCGCCGCCGCCGCCGCTTTTTAGACCTCCCTCAGATCTAGCGATGGTGAAGAAGAGGAGTCTCACTCTTGCCGCCAGCGCCACGACTAGCGGCGCCGCTACCAAGGCTCCTCCGAGCTCATCGAGGAGAGGCGCATCAGATGCTCCTCCCCCAGTTCTGGCGCCGCCCGCGCCGGAAAGCTCCACAGCTGGGCCCGCACCCGGCGATTGGCCGGTTTCTACTACCACGAAACGCGACAAGAAGAGGGCTCGAAGTCTCGGCATAATCTCCACCGATGAGGGGAACGTCATTCTTCCAGGTGCGGCTTCGCGACCCAATCCCCCTGCCGGTTTTACTGTGATGTTCTTATCCTTCCTGTATCGAGGTCTTTCGCTTCCTGCTCATCAATTCCTCCATCGCCTCCTTCGTGTGTATGAGATCCAACTGTGGCAGTTGACCCCCAATTCGATCCTTCACCTTGCTATCTTTATCACCCTATGTGAGGCCTTCCTGGGCATCGAGCCCCATTTTGGTTTGTGGAAGAAAATCTTCTTCGTGAAGAGATATAACTGCAGTGGCGGGTCCTTCGTCATCGACGGAGTTGGATTCGTTGTCCGAAAAGAGGTTAACTATTTCAACTTTCCAATGAGGGAATCTGTTCAAGGATGGAGGTTGAAGTGGTTCTACATTAGAGATTCATCTGCAATCGACACCCAGCTTCCCCAATTCACTGATGTCCTGGAGGCTGTGCCTAAGAAGTCTTGGAAGAATATTCTTTCACCCGATGAAAAGCCAACAGTCGATAGATTATTTGAGAGATTTCTTCGGATCAAGGAATCCGATGGCCAAACCATGATAGGTACCGAGGTAGCCGCCGTGTTCTTGAAACGTTGAGTCCAGCCAATCATGTCTAGGGCCCACCCGATGTGGTTGTATTCGGGCCCCAAGGACGAGACTAGAGTAAATGTTGCTGAATTATCTGAGAAGGAGCTGTTCGATGAAGTTAGGCGCCTTACTCTCTTTAGCCAAGAAGACTCGATTCCACTTATATCCCTTCAGCCGCCTTTCGATGCTGACCATCCACCAACCGAGGTAATTTTTCCCTTTGAGTTTGTATTTAACTTTGCTGCTTCCACCTTCATAATTTCTGTTATCCTTACTCGATTTTTTTTTCGACAGATCCCTATAGCTCCCGAACGTTTGCAAAACTTGTCGAATGATGCTTCTGAAGAAAGAGACTCTTCAGTCCCTGTAGAATCCCATACCGAAGGAAATATAAATCCAGAAGATGAACACGACGATCCGATGAATCCTGAAGCTTCTTCCATCGATCCTCAATGCCTTGCTGATGATATAAGTGATACGGCAGGGTCAATCCATGATGACGACGCTGATCACACAACCTTTGTTGATGCAGCTGCGGAGAAGGCCGACGTGCTACCCTCAAAGAGATCGTCCGGCCGCTTCGCCGATGAAGACGATCTTTTCGATATGTAAGTCCTCACTTCTTACTCCAAAGATAGATTCTGATGAAGTTCATCTGTATTCATCTCTCATTTTGTCTAATTCATATTTGTAACAACCCAAAAATTTCAAAACAAACAAATTGAATTTTCCCCAGTTCCAAATTTTGGAACCAACAAAAACTTTTATTAAAATAAGAATTGATACATATAGATCTTGTTTAATTCTTGTGCTTTGCCATGATGAGTGTTATTATGCTTATGTGCTAAACCCTAAAACCCCAAAGTGATCAAGTGAAGATCACCAATCAAATAAAATACAAGAAAAATAATTCAAATAAGAAAAACCTTAAACCCTAATCTTCTCCAAAATTCATTTTGGATATATTTTGAGAAACACAAAATAAAATAAAAGACCTATGGGGACATATAGCCCTAATAGGTAAATCTCGAACCCTATCTTTATTAATTATGCTAAATGGTGGTGAACCTTTGAGAACCCCACAAAACCCTAAACCTCACCCCTCTTCTCACCACCCTAGTTAAAATGAAATAAAAAGAGAATTAAATAAGAAGAGGCATATGTGCCTATGGCTATTTTTATAAAACTTTACCCTAAGCTTTGCTACTTTGCTTAGAGGTTTGGAAAACCTTCATACACCTTACCTAGTACTTATCAAACCAAATCCAAGTGATTTCCAAAAGAAATAAAAAGAAACTAAAAATGCCATAGAGGCATATGTGAGAAAAATGCAAATTTGTGAATTTGAGAAGTTTGACCCTAGGACTTGTTGTGAATGGTTGGATCACTTCCAAATACCATTTCAATACTCAACAACATCAATTGGGCCAAGAACACTCAAATCAAAAATCAATACAACATATGCATAGAGGCATATGAGAACCATAGCCCTTTTCACCAAATCTTGACCTATGCTTTTCTACCTTGACCAAATGGTGTGAAACCTTCTCCAAACATAATATAACCCTAAATTGACCCTAACCCATGTCCAAGTAAAGCAAGGTGAACCCTTTCCAAAAATAATAAAACTTAACACATCACCTCTTATGTGTTATGGCCAATTTTGCAAATCTTTGATCAAGACCTTTTGAAATGGATTCAATGGTTTGAAAATGTTTCTAAACTAATAAGAATCACATTTGAGTCAACAAAAGTCAAAACAAATGGAGAGAAATCAATTGGTGAGAAAATCCCATTTTCACTCAATTACACATAGAGCCAAAGTTGCAAATCTTCAACCAAGGCCACCATGGCTTGATCTATTGCTTGTAAAACTCTTATATATGATAAACAAACACAATTGCATCAAAGAAACAAGAATCCAATCAAAGGAAATCTCAAATCCAATTCACATATGATAATGGTCATATGTCACTTTTATTTTATCTTCACCACTTTGCACCCTTTTATCTTCTGATTCCTCAACCAAACTTAGTCAACTATGACCATGTCATCCAAGACCATGTCAAGGTCAACAACTTCCATGTTGACCATCCCTGCTGAAGTTGACCAGGTTGACCAGTATAGTGTTGCCAAGTGGAGACTTTGGAGTAAAGAGAAGATGAGCCACTTTTTGAATTCTTGCAAACCTTCACCAAAATGACCACCACCACCACCAATCTACTTCAAATATTATATAAATGAGATCCACCAAAGGATTTTCCAAAATTTGAAAACTTTTCTCTTGCGGGCATTTAAGCAAACACCTTGTGTGCCCAAGCTAAATTTGAAGCCCATACTGATTTTTGGTTGGACTTGGTCCAACCCTGGCCACCCCTGCACATCTGGAGACCCTCCCTACCCTGCAGCACCAGAGCCACCACTTGCCTTGGACCAGTTTTGCCCAGAACGCCACCATGCCGGCCCTCATGACACACACCCATGTCACCTCCCTCTCTAGTCTATTTCAGCATGCAAGACCATGTCCTGGCCCCTCCACTCACCCCTCTGAACGTGCCAGACGTGATGCTCGACGACCTGATGCATCACACACACCCAATGACACACATGCCGGCCACCCTAGTCACCACCATGCCACCACTTGCTCCCTCTCTTTCTCTCTCTCTCTCACCATGTCACCACGCTTGACATAGACCTCCTACACCTACCAGACATGAACATTGGACGGGGAGAGCACGAGGTCGACCACCACTACCCGTGTCACGTCCCCTGATCACCACCCGTGGACACAACCCCGTTCCCGCGTGCACACTGCGTTCCACCGCGTCACCCTGCGCCACCAGCTTCCTCTTGGTCCTGCACCACTGCCAGACACGACCGTTGGCCCTTGCGCGCCCCTGGACGACGCCATGACGCGACGCCCCGAGAGGACGCCGACGTCGGCATTGACCCGGTGCGCCCTGCACACTACGCCATCAACCGCGCCACTACGCACGCGTCATCACCTACCCATGAGCTCACCGACTGACGCAGCAGCAGTGCCGGAGAAGCCCATGCCCGCCGTGCACCGTGACGTCGCCACCATGCCGGTCCCGTCGCGCCCCGCTCCTCCAGCCTCTATATAAACCCCCCCCGCACCTCTGGACTTCACCACACCATCCCACAGCATCCTCCCCTCCCTCCTAGCACCGCTCCTCTCCCCTCCTTACCTCTCCACGGCGCCAAAGCTCGCCGGCGGCCACCACCAAAAGCCGCCCAGATTTTTGTCACCATAGCCCTCGAGACCTACACCAAAGTTGTAGCCCTTGACAAGAGCTTTCCAACGCACCCAACCCCGCCGTAATCCGAGCTCCGAGGCAAAAGTTAGAGCCCCCGCAAGGTTGCAGAATCGCGAGGTACACGACGAACCAGCTCCGTCCGATCTCGATCCAACGGTCTGTGCGCCCCGCGCGTCGGCCACGTGCATGCGCCATGCAGCACGGCCCGGGCAGCATGCTGGGCCGGCCCACTTCTTTCCCGCCCTCCGTTTAAATTCAAACTTCGTTTATTTATTTTCTGTGTTTTTGCTCTCACATGCTTTGCCAAATCTTTAATCATTTCAAATCTGCTCGGTCATTTTTGATAAATTTTATATATTTAGAAAGCTCATGAAAGGCCCCATCCAACCCCACTGGATTCAAACCAATATCTGTTATAGAATTTGAATAGTAAAAATAACAAATCAGTAACTTTTCAAACTTCAATTAAATCTTAAAAATCAACCATAAACTATTTTGAGGTGGTTCCACCTCTCAAAAATCACATTTGATGTTGTCTAATTTATTATGTAATAAAATACTATAGTTGTTTCATATGATCATGGGCTAGATTCAAATAATGGCTATCTGGCCATTTCTAGCTCATTTAAACTACTTCCAAAATAGTATTTAAATTGTATGAGAGTTTCCTTCTCATTTAAATCTTGTCTCAACTAATTCAACATGAGGTAGATACCATGGTTAGCTAAATCTCATAGTGAATTATTTGATGATATTAAATCTTTACTATGTTAGTATTAAATTGTATGAGGTATGGAACCTCATTTAAATCTTTTTCTTGAGTGATAAGTGTGAAGAGGTTGACTTTGGTCAACCTAGGTCACATATTATGCATAAGAAAAATTAAATCTTAATAAGGCAATGAGAAGAAGTTATTTCTCTAAGTAACTAAAAGTAACACCTTAATTTGTATGAAAGGAAATTATTTTCCTAAATAAGAAAACAACACATTTACCCACTTAATAGTAATGAGTGATACTAGTTTACTTGTGTAAATTATATGAGGTGTTTCACTTCATTTAAATCTTATCCCAAGTACTTTCATATGAAGTTTGAACCCCTGGTCAAATACTCTCACATGAAATACTTGGAGATTTTAAATCATAATAGGCCTTATTAAATGGTATGAGGTATCTCTACCTCATTTAAATCATTTTCTCAAATGATGATGATGAATGGTTGACTTAGGTCAACATAAATTCATGTGTGATGGTTTGAGAAATTAAATCTTAAAGAAGATTCAATGAGAGGAAATTATTCCTCAAGAACTATATGGAAACTATCTTGATATATAAAATAAGAGGAAATTATTTTTCCTCAAAGCAATACCACCAAGGGCACCAAATTGTATTAATAGTGTGAATAGAATAGTTTGTGTGAATATATGTGATGTTTGGAATAGCCAATGAATTGTTTGGTGATTGTATCCTCGTATTCGTATTTTAGACGCTAGTACCGGGGACTATCAAGAGGAGGAGGTTTTCTACCAAGAAGAAGGAGAAGAAGACCACTTTGATCAGTACACCACTCAAGGCAAGCTAGTATTCTTGCATGCTATTACCAATGCAAGCTATGTTTTTTGAAAGCTATTACCAATGCAAGCTAACACCCTTGCAAGCTAATAGTCTTGCAAAGTGCAAAGCTCTACTAGAGCAAGGCACACCCACCCCTACTTTTTACTTTATGCTTATGATCCTATTTCCCAGTTTTATTCTTACAAGCTTTGGTTTTTGATTATTTATAACTTGCTTTTATAGTTAACTTTGGTCTAGAAATAGAGTACTACAAGAGTATCAAAATTAGCCTAGCAAGCTCCAAGATATTTAGCATCCCTCTGGACTAGTTGCTAGTGCTCAATATCAGAATTGACTACTCTAGATGGGAACTTGTGAAATGAAAAGACTTTGAAAACCTTGGAATGATGAGTCATTCTATTGAAAGATTTTGAAGGTGAATATGACTGGTGAATGACTTGGTGAATTTTACAAAAACTGATGGTTGGGTTTGGATGCGATACCATTCCAATTTTGCAAGTACCCCCACAATACGATATGGGTAGGGCTTAACTAGAAGTTTATGTATCTTAGTATGGGTTCCCTCTAAACAAGCGTCATCGGGGTTATCTTGGAGGCTGCCTCTACAAAAGTGAAATGATATGAAATGACGTGAAATGAGGTGAATGTCCGGCCCAAGCCCTGTGCAGTTCCCAGGCTGACAGTTTGTCTTCACTGGGAGGCCAAGCTCATGGGGAGAGATGCCTATACTAGGATATGTAAGTGAAAGGTTAGGGTTGGTAGTCCGCACACGGAGTGTGGTAAATCAGGGCCGATTAACCACGACGGATGATTGCAAATGTTGTGGCACAAGTGTACGACCTCTGCAGAGTGTAGATCTATTCGAATAGCCGCGTCCACGGTTATGGACGGTTGGAAAGGCCATACTGTTCCGTCATCAGACCATTTTTTCTTTCAAAATGTGACATGTGAAGGGTGATTTTGAACTTGAAAAGTTGAATGGTGCCTTGTGATTTGAATTGAAAGGTGACTTTGACTTTGAATCACAACTGAGTTGTGGGAATGACACTAATGTTCCCACTTGAGTTAGTTGAGCAAATGAAGGTTTTTGATTATTAAAATGTTTATGAAATAAAACTGGCTTTCTGCAAATGAAACTAGAGCTTAGCATCCCCTTCTATAGTTGATAGTGTTTACCTTAGTATTAGTTTGCGAGTACTTTAAAGTACTCATGGCTTTGTCCCTGGCTATTCAAATGGCCAGACTATGAAGAGGAGTACCAGAACCCGGAAGAAGGACAGCAGGACGTCTACGACAACTAGGATCACTCCTGACGTCAACAGTTGCCTGTGGAATAGATGGACCACGACCGCTACGCTACTTCGCTTCCGCTATGTGTTTTGTAATTGATCAATGGATCATCTAGTATTGTAATGAGACTGGATCATGTGATCCTTTGTTGTAAGACAATTATGCGTTGTAATAAATGATGTGTTGTGATATTAATCTATTATGTCTCGCAAAAACAATATTCCTGGGATTGCGATGAATGACATAATAGGCATCTGGACTTAAAAATCCGGGTGTTGACAAGTTGGTATCAGAGCCATTGTTTGACCTTAGGAGACCCTAGTTAGAATGGACGTCTGCAAAACTTAGCTTCAAAAACCAAAGAAGTGAATAATTGTGAAAAACTTATTCTCACTCTTATCCTTGAAATCTTTTTCAAAATGAGAAATTCATACTCTACTTTCTTTGTAGCACTATCTAAAATTTTGCACACTTGAATACTTCTCTAAATTTACTCCTCCTCTTTGCTCACAGATGAAGTACCAATGGGAGTCCTATAAGCTTGGATCCGGAGACGACAAAAGTTTCGAAAAGGAATTGAAGCAAGCTGGTGGACTATACGGGACATCCGTATCCCGAGTTCTTCGGAATACCCCTCAAGGCTCAGTCGGGAGAACCACCTCGGTGGGACGTCTCTACCGATCTACGAAGGAAGCTTGATGCCCCGGTATGGGAAACCATATGGTTTTACAGAACGGGAAACACTTGGAAGGAAGGACTAGACAAAGCTATGCAAGAAGCAATTTCCCGTCTGTGTGGACAAAATGAGGACAAGATCAAGAACACTCGCTTCATTTACTACCCAAGACATGACTCCATGGGAAGATCAATGACCATGCCCCCACCACAACCAAAGATGAACCCCTATGAAGCACCTCAGGACTTCGAGCGGTACAAAACCCGCAGGGATTTGGACAACGCCCTCGCCTCTCGCCAAGCACCTCACCCGTGAAGACAGAAGAAACCCCCCCCCCCTGAAGAGTAGTATCACCCAAGCACTTAAGTAGGTGTGGGGTGTATCCGGATCCGCCTTGTATCGTAGAGCGATGAATGGTTCTTCAAACCAACGGTGTGTTAGATTTGTAATGTATGATGCTTGGTATGAATGAAAAAGTGTTGTTGGTTTTTACCCCCGCAACCCTACTCAAGTTTTCAATTTTATGAACTTTTAAACTTAACAAAACAAACCATAGAAAATTCCCTCTTATCTTATCATCTACATCCATGTTCAGATGGCCCCTCCCAATCGCACCAACGACGCGATGATGCAACTGCTGCAGACAATGATGGCAGACCGAGAAGTCGAAAGAGCTGAACGCCAAGCCAACCTTGCGGCACTGCAACAGATAGCTCAGAACAATCAAGGCCATCATGATCACCCAGGATCAAAGCTAAAGAACTTCCAGAACACCAACCCTCCGGTATTCAACAAGACTGAAGAGCCCCTCGATGCTGATGACTGGCTCCAGACCATGGAGAACAACCTCGAAGTTGCGCAAGTTGAAGCCGCAGAGAAAGTGCTGTTTGCCACCCATTATCTGGCAGGACCAGCCAGAGCTTGGTGGACCAGCACCCGTGCCATGAATGCAGGACAGATGATGACCTGGGAAGACTTCAAGATTAAGTTTAGCAAATACCATGTGCCCCAAGGACTGATCAAAAAGATGAGAGACGAGTTCCGTGAACTCAAGCAAGGAAGAATGTCCGTGGTGGAATACCGCGACAGGTTTCTTACTCTGTCAAGGTACGCCCCGGATGAGACCGACACCAATGAGAAGCGAAAGGAAAGATTTCTGAACGGACTGCACGACGAGATGCAAACTGTGTTAGTGAACATTCCGTTCGCTGACTTAGAAGTCCTGGTAGACTCAGCCATACAGATGGAAGGAAAGCTGCATCAGGCCAACGAAAACCGCAAGAGAAGAATGATGAACCAGAGTGGACCCCACCATAACCAGAAGTATCGCAACAACTCCTCTGGAGGATTCACCCCAAGATACAACAAGCCCCCTGCCCAGAATTATCGCCCCAACTACACCAACCACAACGGAGGACCCCCGAAGCCCAGAGGGAACAACAACAACAACAACAACCGCCCCAACAACAGCAACAACAATGGAAACAACAACAACCCCAATACTGCCCCGAGGACTGGAAGCAATGCTACCCCCGTCAACCCCAAAGACAAGTCCACCGTCAACTGCTATGAATGTGGAGTTGTGGGTCACTTCTCCAAGGAGTGCCCCAAGAAGCTTGCCAGGATTGCCGCCAATACCGCAGCACCTGCTCAACAACAGCGCCGCTTTGCTGGAAGAAGGAACCAGAACAACAACAACGGACGTTTCTACCACATGACTGCCACTGAAGCTCAGGAAGCACCCCAGACAATGCCAAGTATGTCCTCCTGGTATTAAAATGCTCAATCTCTCTTAGGAACCTAACTTTTCTTAAAATCTCGGGACGAGATTTGTTTAAGGGGGAAGGGTTTGTAACAACCCAAAAATTTCAAAACAAACAAATTGAATTTTCCCCAGTTCCAAATTTTGGAACCAACAAAAACTTTTATTAAAATAAGAATTGATACATATAGATCTTGTTTAATTCTTGTGCTTTGCCATGATGAGTGTTATTATGCTTATGTGCTAAACCCTAAAACCCCAAAGTGATCAAGTGAAGATCACCAATCAAATAAAATACAAGAAAAATAATTCAAATAAGAAAAACCTTAAACCCTAATCTTCTCCAAAATTCATTTTGGATATATTTTGAGAAACACAAAATAAAATAAAAGACCTATGGGGACATATAGCCCTAATAGGTAAATCTCGAACCCTATCTTTATTAATTATGCTAAATGGTGGTGAACCTTTGAGAACCCCACAAAACCCTAAACCTCACCCCTCTTCTCACCACCCTAGTTAAAATGAAATAAAAAGAGAATTAAATAAGAAGAGGCATATGTGCCTATGGCTATTTTTATAAAACTTTACCCTAAGCTTTGCTACTTTGCTTAGAGGTTTGGAAAACCTTCATACACCTTACCTAGTACTTATCAAACCAAATCCAAGTGATTTCCAAAAGAAATAAAAAGAAACTAAAAATGCCATAGAGGCATATGTGAGAAAAATGCAAATTTGTGAATTTGAGAAGTTTGACCCTAGGACTTGTTGTGAATGGTTGGATCACTTCCAAATACCATTTCAATACTCAACAACATCAATTGGGCCAAGAACACTCAAATCAAAAATCAATACAACATATGCATAGAGGCATATGAGAACCATAGCCCTTTTCACCAAATCTTGACCTATGCTTTTCTACCTTGACCAAATGGTGTGAAACCTTCTCCAAACATAATATAACCCTAAATTGACCCTAACCCATGTCCAAGTAAAGCAAGGTGAACCCTTTCCAAAAATAATAAAACTTAACACATCACCTCTTATGTGTTATGGCCACATGTGCAAAGCTTTGATCAAGACCTTTTGAAATGGATTCAATGGTTTGAAAATGTTTCTAAACTAATAAGAATCACATTTGAGTCAACAAAAGTCAAAACAAATGGAGAGAAATCAATTGGTGAGAAAATCCCATTTTCACTCAATTACACATAGAGCCAAAGTTGCAAATCTTCAACCAAGGCCACCATGGCTTGATCTATTGCTTGTAAAACTCTTATATATGATAAACAAACACAATTGCATCAAAGAAACAAGAATCCAATCAAAGGAAATCTCAAATCCAATTCACATATGATAATGGTCATATGTCACTTTTATTTTATCTTCACCACTTTGCACCCTTTTATCTTCTGATTCCTCAACCAAACTTAGTCAACTATGACCATGTCATCCAAGACCATGTCAAGGTCAACAACTTCCATGTTGACCATCCCTGCTGAAGTTGACCAGGTTGACCAGTATAGTGTTGCCAAGTGGAGACTTTGGAGTAAAGAGAAGATGAGCCACTTTTTGAATTCTTGCAAACCTTCACCAAAATGACCACCACCACCACCAATCTACTTCAAATATTATATAAATGAGATCCACCAAAGGATTTTCCAAAATTTGAAAACTTTTCTCTTGCGGGCATTTAAGCAAACACCTTGTGTGCCCAAGCTAAATTTGAAGCCCATACTGATTTTTGGTTGGACTTGGTCCAACCCTGGCCACCCCTGCACATCTGGAGACCCTCCCTACCCTGCAGCACCAGAGCCACCACTTGCCTTGGACCAGTTTTGCCCGAACGCCACCATGCCGGCCCTCATGACACACACCCATGTCACCTCCCTCTCTAGTCTATTTCAGCATGCAAGACCATGTCCTGGCCCCTCCACTCACCCCTCTGAACGTGCCAGACGTGATGCTCGACGACCTGATGCATCACACACACCCAATGACACACATGCCGGCCACCCTAGTCACCACCATGCCACCACTTGCTCCCTCTCTTTCTCTCTCTCTCTCACCATGTCACCACGCTTGACATAGACCTCCTACACCTACCAGACATGAACATTGGACGGGGAGAGCACGAGGTCGACCACCACTACCCGTGTCACGTCCCCTGAACACCAACCTTGGACTCGACCCCGTTCACGTGTGCACACCGCGTTCCACCGCCTGACCCTGAGCCACCAGCTTCCTCTTGGTCCTGCACCACTGCCAGACACGACCGTTGGCCCTTGCGCGCCCTGGACGACGCTTCACTGACGCGACGCCCCGAGAGGACGCCGACGTCGGCATTGACCCGGTGCGCCCTGCACACTACGCCATCAACCGCGCCACTACGCACGCGTCATCACCTACCCATGAGCTCACCGACTGACGCAGCAGCAGTGCCGGAGAAGCCCATGCCCGCCGTGCACCGTGACGTCGCCACCATGCCGGTCCCGTCGCGCCCCGCTCCTCCAGCCTCTATATAAACCCCCCCCGCACCTCTGGACTTCACCACACCATCCCACAGCATCCTCCCCTCCCTCCTAGCACCGCTCCTCTCCCTCCTTACCTCTCCACGGCGCCAAAGCTCGCCGGCGGCCACCACCAAAAGCCGCCCAGATTTTTGTCACCATAGCCCTCGAGACCTACACCAAAGTTGTAGCCCTTGACAAGAGCTTTCCAACGCACCCAACCCCGCCGTAATCCGAGCTCCGAGGCAAAAGTTAGAGCCCCCGCAAGGTTGCAGAATCGCGAGGTACACGACGAACCAGCTCCGTCCGATCTCGATCCAACGGTCTGTGCGCCCCGCGCGTCGGCCACGTGCATGCGCCATGCAGCACGGCCCGGGCAGCATGCTGGGCCGGCCCACTTCTTTCCCGCCCTCCGTTTAAATTCAAACTTCGTTTATTTATTTTCTGTGTTTTTGCTCTCACATGCTTTGCCAAATCTTTAATCATTTCAAATCTGCTCGGTCATTTTTGATAAATTTTATATATTTAGAAAGCTCATGAAAGGCCCCATCCAACCCCACTGGATTCAAACCAATATCTGTTATAGAATTTGAATAGTAAAAATAACAAATCAGTAACTTTTCAAACTTCAATTAAATCTTAAAAATCAACCATAAACTATTTTGAGGTGGTTCCACCTCTCAAAAATTACATTTGATGTTGTCTAATTTATTATGTAATAAAATACTATAGTTGTTTCATATGATCATGGGCTAGATTCAAATAATGGCTATCTGGCCATTTCTAGCTCATTTAAACTACTTCCAAAATAGTATTTAAATTGTATGAGAGTTTCCTTCTCATTTAAATCTTGTCTCAACTAATTCAACATGAGGTAGATACCATGGTTAGCTAAATCTCATAGTGAATTATTTGATGATATTAAATCTTTACTATGTTAGTATTAAATTGTATGAGGTATGGAACCTCATTTAAATCTTTTTCTTGAGTGATAAGTGTGAAGAGGTTGACTTTGGTCAACCTAGGTCACATATTATGCATAAGAAAAATTAAATCTTAATAAGGCAATGAGAAGAAGTTATTTCTCTAAGTAACTAAAAGTAACACCTTAATTTGTATGAAAGGAAATTATTTTCCTAAATAAGAAAACAACACATTTACCCACTTAATAGTAATGAGTGATACTAGTTTACTTGTGTAAATTATATGAGGTGTTTCACTTCATTTAAATCTTATCCCAAGTACTTTCATATGAAGTTTGAACCCCTGGTCAAATACTCTCACATGAAATACTTGGAGATTTTAAATCATAATAGGCCTTATTAAATGGTATGAGGTATCTCTACCTCATTTAAATCATTTTCTCAAATGATGATGATGAATGGTTGACTTAGGTCAACATAAATTCATGTGTGATGGTTTGAGAAATTAAATCTTAAAGAAGATTCAATGAGAGGAAATTATTCCTCAAGAACTATATGGAAACTATCTTGATATATAAAATAAGAGGAAATTATTTTTCCTCAAAGCAATACCACCAAGGGCACCAAATTGTATTAATAGTGTGAATAGAATAGTTTGTGTGAATATATGTGATGTTTGGAATAGCCAATGAATTGTTTGGTGATTGTATCCTCGTATTCGTATTTTAGACGCTAGTACCGGGGACTATCAAGAGGAGGAGGTTTTCTACCAAGAAGAAGGAGAAGAAGACCACTTTGATCAGTACACCACTCAAGGCAAGCTAGTATTCTTGCATGCTATTACCAATGCAAGCTATGTTTTTTGAAAGCTATTACCAATGCAAGCTAACACCCTTGCAAGCTAATAGTCTTGCAAAGTGCAAAGCTCTACTAGAGCAAGGCACACCCACCCCTACTTTTTACTTTATGCTTATGATCCTATTTCCCAGTTTTATTCTTACAAGCTTTGGTTTTTGATTATTTATAACTTGCTTTTATAGTTAACTTTGGTCTAGAAATAGAGTACTACAAGAGTATCAAAATTAGCCTAGCAAGCTCCAAGATATTTAGCATCCCTCGGGACTAGTTGCTAGTGCTCAATATCGAATTGACTACTCTAGATGGGAACTTGTGAAATGAAAAGACTTTGAAAACCTTGGAATGATGAGTCATTCTATTGAAAGATTTTGAAGGTGAATATGACTGGTGAATGACTTGGTGAATTTTACAAAAACTGATGGTTGGGTTTGGATGCGATACCATTCCAATTTTGCAAGTACCCCCACAATACCTGATATGGGTAGGGCTTAACTAGAAGTTTATGTATCTTAGTATGGGTTCCCTCTAAACAAGCGTCATCGGGGTTATGCTGGAGGCTGCCTCTACAAAAGTGAAATGATATGAAATGACGTGAAATGAGGTGAATGTCCGGCCCAAGCCCTGTGCAGTTCCCAGGCTGACAGTTTGTCTTCACTGGGAGGCCAAGCTCATGGGGAGAGATGCCTATACTAGGATATGTAAGTGAAAGGTTAGGGTTGGTAGTCCGCACACGGAGTGTGGTAAATCAGGGCCAGTTAACCCTGACGGATTATTGCAAATGTTGTGGCACAAGTGTACGACCTCTGCAGAGTGTAGATCTATTCGAATAGCCGCGTCCACGGTTATGGACGGTTGGAAAGGCCATACTGTTCCGTCATCAGACCATTTTTCTTTCAAAATGTGACATGTGAAGGGTGATTTTGAACTTGAAAAGTTGAATGGTGCCTTGTGATTTGAATTGAAAGGTGACTTTGACTTTGAATCACAACTGAGTTGTGGGAATGACACTAATGTTCCCACTTGAGTTAGTTGAGCAAATGAAGGTTTTTGATTATTAAAATGTTTATGAAATAAAACTGGCTTTCTGCAAATGAAACTAGAGCTTAGCATCCCCTTCTATAGTTGATAGTGTTTACCTTAGTATTAGTTTGCGAGTACTTTAAAGTACTCATGGCTTTGTCCCTGGCTATTCAAATGGCCAGACTATGAAGAGGAGTACCAGAACCCGGAAGAAGGACAGCAGGACGTCTACGACAACTAGGATCACTCCTGACGTCAACGATTACTGTGGAATAGATGGACCACGACCGCTACGCTACTTCGCTTCCGCTATGTGTTTTGTAATTGATCAATGGATCATCTAGTATTGTAATGAGACTGGATCATGTGATCCTTTGTTGTAAGACAATTATGCGTTGTAATAAATGATGTGTTGTGATATTAATCTATTATGTCTCGCAAAAACAATATTCCTGGGATTGCGATGAATGACATAATAGGCATCTGGACTTAAAAATCCGGGTGTTGACAATATTCCTGTAGTGACGAGGGCTTCATCGAACCTCCTTCCAAGAAGGTCAAACCGAGCACCAGCAAGCCAATTCCAGCAGCCTTGGAGGCTTCGGCTCCTGCCGCAGCCCCGGCGGCTCAAGTCTCAACAGCTTCTTCCCTCTCCAAAGGGAAGGAGATTCCTTCGACTGCTGCAGCCATAGCTTCTCCTCCTGAGAAACCTGTAAGCCTTTTCTGTTTTAATAATACGTTCATCTCTAGTAGCTCTGGAGTGGGTCTTTTCTGAGAATTAGTTATCTGTTTGATAATAGCCATCTTTTCTCATTTTCCCAGGATTTTTGAGCTATTATTTCTTCTCTGGAGGCCTTCGCCTCTCAATATTCTTCTCTTCAAACTGATAAAGCTCGACTGCAAAAAGAGGTCGAGTCTACTTCTTCGAAGCTGGAAGGGGCAATTAAAATTGCTGCCGAAGCCCGCCAGAATGCCGATTCCTTGAAGGATGAACTTAAGAGGCTGAAGAGGAAGCTGAAGGACGAAGAAACTTCGCGACTTGCTGCCGAAGCTCAAATGAATGAGAAGGATGATCTTCTTCGCCAATCTGTTTTGGCCTTGCTCAGTAATTCTCATTTGGCTTTCTTTTCGACTATCCTTTTATTGATTCAATTTGTAGTTAACAAATTCTTCTTTTTCATTCTTTGCAGAAGCTGCCGATATCCCTGCTGAGGCTTTGGACAAGTGATACGTCTCCAACGTATCTATAATTTCTGATGTTCCATGCTTGTTTTATGACAATACCAACATGTTTTGTTCACACTTTATATCATTTTTATGCGTTTTCCGGAACTAACCTATTGACGAGATGCCGAAAGGCGATTCTTTGTTTCTGCTGTTTTTGGTTTCAGAAATCCTAGTAAGGAAATATTTTCGGAATCAGACGAAATCAATACCGAAAGTCTTAGAATTCCCGGAAGCTTCCGGAACACCGAAGGAGAGTCGGAGGCGGGCAGCAGGGGGCCCACACCATAAGGCGGCGCGGGTGGCCCCCTGGCCGTGCCAGCCTATGGTGTGGGGGCCCCAGCCGCCTCCTTGCGCCGCCTCTCCGCCTATATATTCGTCCCTGACCTAAAAACATCGACCAGTTCGACGGAAAAAGAGAAAACCATCCAGAGCCGCCGCCATCGCGAAAGTCCAATTCGGGGGACAGAAGTCGCTATTCCGGCACCCTGCCGGGACGGGGAATTGCCCCCGGAGCCATCTCCACCGCCGTCTTCACCGCCATCTTCACCGCCATCGCTGCCTCCGTGATGAGGAGGGAGTAATCCACCCCCGAGGCTAAGGGCTCCGCTGTAGCTATGTGGTTCATCTCTCTCCCATGTACCTCAATACAATAATCTCATGAGCTGCTTTACATGATTGAGATTCATATGAGTTTTGTATCACTATTCATCTATGTGCTACTCTAGTGATGTTATTAAAGTAGTTTTATTCCTCCTGCACGGTGTAATGGTGACAGTGTGTGCATCCGTGTTAGTACTTGGTTTATGCTATGATTATGATCTCTTGTAGATTATGAAGTTAACTATTGCTATGATAGTATTGATGGGATCTATTCCTCCTTTCTTAGCATGAAGGTGACAGTGTGCATGCTACGTTAGTACTTGGTTTAGTCGTATTGATCTATCTTACACTCTAAGGTTATTTAAATATGAACATTGAATTGTGGAGCTTGTTAACTCCGGCATTGAGGGTTCGTGTAATCCTACGCAATGTGTTCATCATCCAACAAGAGTGTAGAGTATGCATTTATCTATTCTGTGATGTGATCAATGTTGAGAGTGTCCACTAGTGAAAGTATGATCCCTAGGCCTTGTCCCTAAATACTGCTATTGCTGCTTGTTTACTGTTTCTTGTGTTACTACTGCTGCGTTACTACTTTGCTTGTTTATCTTGTCCTGGGCAAAGCACTTTTCTGGTGCCGTTGCCACTGCTCATATATATTCATACCACCTGTATTTCACTATCTCTTCGCCGAACTAGTGCACCTATTAGGTGTGTTGGGGACACAAGAGACTTCTTGCTTTGTGGTTGCAGGGTTGCATGAGAGGGATATCTTTGACCTCTTCCTCCCTGAGTTCAATAAACCTTGGGTGATCCACTTAAGGGAAAACTTGCTGCTGTTCTACAAACCTCTGCTCTTGGAGGCCCAACACTGTCTACAGGAAAAGGAGGGGGGCGTAGACATCAAGCTATTTTCTGGCGCCGTTGCCGGGGAGGAAAGGTAAAAGGTACTCACACTCCGGATCTCGGCTACTAAGCTATTTTCGCCGTTGTAAGTACTCGAAGCTATTTCCTTTAGATCCTGCAATTGCAACTTTTTGTTTCTCGTTTACACTAGTTAGGCATAATGGAAAACAACAACAAAATTGGTGAGCTTTTTAGTCTTTTTCCTGATTTAGAATTGTTTGATGCGAAAATTAAAAAACCTATGGAACCTTATTTGCATGCTAGTAGCGATGTTATTAGTATGAATGCAATTACTGCTAATGCTATGGAGAAGTCTAAGCTTGGGGAAGCTAGTTTTTGTGATCTTTTTAGCTTCCCATCTTTAGGGGAGAATATTTGTTCTGATAATGCTTTATCTCCCATGTGCGATAACTCTAATGATGCTTCTGATATTTTAAATCCACCTGCTGAAAATATTCCGTATAAAATACCTATGAAAATTATTGAACGTGTTATGGACAACCACTATAAAGGGGATGGAACTGTCCATCCTAGAGATCATTTACTGTTTTTGCACGAATTATGCAGGTTATTCAAGTGTGCAGGTATCTCTATGGATGAAGTGAGGAAGAAGCTATTCTCTGTTTCGCTGTCTGGTAAAGCGGCGTATTGGTATAAATTGTTGGAGAATAGACATTCTCTTGGTTGGGAGGAAATTGCATCTCTCTTTTATTCTAAATTTTATCCTCCTCATGAAGTGCATATTGATAGGAATTATATTTATAACTTTAATCCTCGTGATGGAGAGAGTATTTCTCAAGCGTGGGGGAGACTGAAGTCACTAATGCTCAAATGTCCCATTCATGAGCTCCCCCGTAATGTTATTGTTAATAATTTTTATGCGAGGCTTTCAGGACAACATAAGGACTATCTGGACGCGTGTTCGGAGGGATCTTTCACAAGCAAGGAGGTTGAAGCTAGGTGGGATCTTCTTGATCGGATTAAGGAGAACGCTGAAGGATGGGAGAACAATGAAGGTAAAGAGTCAGGTATAAATTATGATTATGAATGCATTGAAGCTTTTATGGATACCGATAAATTTCGAAATATGAGTGCTACTTATGGTCTTGACTCTCAAGTTGCTGCAAATCTTTATAAAGCCTTTGCTTCTCATTTTGAATTGCCTAAAAAGAATTTTGATAAGTATCATGAACCTTTTAAAGAGGCTTGCATGAAGAATGAAATTGTTGTTAATTATTGCAATAAGCATGCTCAAACTCCTAAGAATGCTATTTCCTATAAGCATGTTAATTTTTGTGGAATACATAGACCTTGTGGAATTAATCAAATCAAAGATGAATATTGTATCCATCATACTACTGAAAAAACTAGAAAGTGGCTTAGGGCTCTAGATGATCTTGGTAAAAAAATTTGTGCCCTCTATCCTTTTATTTGTGAAGTTTGCCATGAAGTGGGTCATTTTAATTTTCAATGCTCCTCCAATGATAATTTGAACCCAATGAGTGCTGCAAATTTGTATTGTGATGGTGAAATTACTCCTAATCAGCATGATGAACTTACTTTATTTTTGGGGTGTGAAGAACTGTCGAGAAAAATCTCTTTGTTACATATGAGTGATCTTGATATTGATGATGTCCTACATGGGTATTTTTCTTATTGCATTGATAATAGCCATACAAATACTTACATACAAAATATTTTAGAAGATGACACCTTGCCAAAATATGATAGGACCGCTGTGTGTTTTCAACTAATTAATGAAAAGGAGGGATCCTCCCAAGTTTCTTCTATTGTTTCTGAAAGTAAATCAGGTTATGCGGACAAGCTACCCTTCAAGCCTCTTCCTCCTAAAGAAGGGAACGAGGAGAAGAAAGAGAAGAAGAAGAAGAAGGGAACGAAGAAGAAGAAGAAGGAGAATAAAAAGAAAGAGGTAACGGCGCATCCCCGCGTGAATGAGATAACGCTAGGTAACCGTAAGTATGTTGCTCCTAATGATTATTGTGATAATGAATCTGAATACGATGATCTTCCTATGCCCTCTACATACATTAGCAATCATGATTTGAATGAGCACACTACTTTTGATATTGCAAATCTCTGGGAAACTAATTCTGAAAATGATGATGACAATAATTGCCATAGTGTCAGTGCTATCCATGCTTCCTCCCATAATGATATAGAAAGCTCTAAGCTTGGGGAAGAGGTGTTTGAAAATCCTTTTGCTACTGGTCATTATGTTCTTGATACATCTCCTTCTAATAACAATGATGGTGTGGACACAGATAAACCAACTGTGAAAGATAACTATTCTATTTCTTATGATGACACTGTGCCTCCGATATTTGATGATTATTATAAAGAATGCTATGATATAGATTATAACTATCCTTATGAAACTTGTCATAGTCATGATTGGATTACCAAAAACAATTCCCTTAATATGCAACTTGTTTACCATGTTCAAATTCTTGATAATAATCTTACTCCAATTACTATTAATGAGAATAACTCTTCTTATGCCAAAATTAATGATACTCCTATGCATATGGACCATGATAAGAATGTTTTAAGTGATGGGTATATTGTGGATTTCATCAATGATGCTACTGAAAGTTATTATGAGAGAGGGAAATATGGTTATATGCATCTTAATAATATTAAGTTTCCCCTCTTTATGTTGAGAATCTTGAAGTTACTCGTGTTTTATCCTCTTATGCTTGTCACTTTGTTCTTCATGAGTTCATTTGTGTACAAGATTCCTCTACATAGGAAGCATGTTAGGCTTAAATTTGTTTAATACTTGCCTCTTGATGCTCTCTTTTGCTTCAAATACTATTTCTTGCGAGTGCATCATTAAAACTGCTGAGCCCATCTTAATGGCTATAAAGAAAAGAACTTCTTGGGAGATAACCCATGTGTTATTTTGCTACAGTACTTTGTTTTATATTTGTTTCTTGGAAGTTGTTTACTACTGTAGCAACCTCTCCTTATCTTAGTTTTGTGTTTTGTTGTGCTAAGTGAAGCCTCTAATCGAAGGTTGATACTAGATTTGGATTTCTGCGCAGAAACAGATTTCTATCTGTCACGAATCTGGGCTGTTTTCTCTGTAGAAAAATCAGAAAAATATGCCAATTTACGTGCGTGTTCCTCAGATATGTACGCAACTTTCATTAGTTTTGAGTTTTCTGATTTGAGCAACGGAAGTATTTATTAAAAATTCGTCTTTACGGACTGTTCTGTTTTGACAGATTCTGCCTTTTATTTCGCATTGCTTCTTTCGCTGTGTTGGGTGGATTTCTTTGTTCCATTACCTTCCAGTAGCTTTGAGAAATGTCCAGAAGTGTTAAGAATGATTGTGTCACCTCTGAACATGTGAGTTTTTGATTATGTACTAACCCCTCTAATGAAGTTTATGAGAAGTTTGGTGTGAAGGAAGTTTTCAAGGGTCAAGAGAGGAGGATGATATACTATGATCAAGAAGAGTGAAAGCTCTAAGCTTGGGGATGCCCCAGTGGTTCACCCCTGCATATTCAAAGAAGACTCAAGCATCTAAGCTTGGGGATGCCCAAGGCATCCCCTTCTTCATCGACAAATTATCAGGTTCCTTCTCTTGAAACTATATTTTTATTCGGTCACATCTTATGTACTTTACTTGGAGCGTCTGTGTGCTTTTGTTTTTGTTTTTGTTTGAATAAATGCTTGTGTGGGAGAGAGACACGCTCCACTGGTTCGTATGAACACATGTGTTCTTAGCTTTTAGTATTCATGGCGAAGTTTCTTCTTCGTTAAATTGTTATATGGTTGGAATTGGAAAATGATACATGTAGTAATTGCTATAATGTCTTGGATAATGTGATACTTGGCAATTGTTGTGCTTATGTTTAAGCTCTTGCATCATATGCTTTGCACCCATTAATGAAGAAATACATAGAGCATGCTAAAATTTGGTTTGCATATTTGGTCTCTCTAAAGTCTAGATAATTTCTAGTATTGAGTTTGAACAACAAGGAAGACGGTGTAGAGTCTTATAATGTTTTCAATATATCTTTTATGTGAGTTTTGCTGCACCGCTTCATCCTTGTGTTTGTTTCAAATAACCTTGCTAGCCTAAACCTTGTATCGAGAGGGAATACTTCTCATGCATCCAAAATCCTTGAGCCAACCACTATGCCATTTGTGTCCACCAAAGTATTTCTCCGCCATTCCAAAGTAAATTGCGTGAGTGCTACCTTTAAATTTCAACTCTCCACCTTTACAATATATAGCTCATGGGACAAATAGCTTAAAAACTATTGTGGTATTGAATATGTACTTATGCACTTTATCTCTTATTAAGTTGCTTGTTGTGCGATAACCATGTTCACTGGGGACGCCATCAACTATTCTTTGTTGAATTTCATGTGAGTTGCTATGCATGTTCGTCTTGTCTGAAGTAAGAGCGATCTACCACCTTATGGTTAAGCATGCATATTGTTAGAGAAGAACATTGGACCGCTAACTAAAGCCATGATCCATGGTGGAAGTTTCAGTTTTGGACAATATCCTCAATCTCATATGAGAAAAATTAATTGTTGCCACATGCTTATGCATAAAAGACGAGTCCATTATCTGTTGTCTATGTTGTCCCAGTATGGATGTCTAAGTTGAGAATAATCAATAGCGAGAAATCCAATGCGAGCTTTCTCCTTAGACCTTTGTACAGGCGGCATAGAGGTACCCCATTGTGACACTTGGTTAAAACATGTGCATTGCGATGATCCGGTAGTCCAAGCTAATTAGGACAAGGTGCGGCCACTATTAGTATACTATGCATGAGGCTTGCAACTTGTAAGATATAATTTACATAATACATATGCTTTATTACTACCGTTGACAAAATTGTTTCATGTTTTCAAAATCAAAGCTCTAGCACAAATATAGCAATCGATGCTTTTCCTCTATGGAGGACCATTCTTTTACTTTCATTGTTGAGTCAGTTCACCCATTTCTCTCTATCTTAGAAGCAAACACTTGTGTTAACTGTGCATTGATTCTTACATACTTGCTTATTGCACTTGTTATATTGCTTTGCATTGACAACTATCCATGAGATATACATGTTACAAGTTGAAAGCAACCGCTGAAACTTAATCTTCCATTGTGTTGCTTCAATACCTTTACTAAGAATTTATTGCTTTATGAGTAACTCTTATGCAAGACTTATTGATGCTTGTCTTGAAAGTACTATTCATGAAAAGTCTTTGCTATATGATTCAATTGTTTACTCATTGCATTTACATTGTTTTGAATCGCTGCATTCATCTCATATACTTTACAATAGTATGATTAAGATTATGTTGGTAGCATGTCACCTCAGAAATTATCTTTTATCGTTTACCTACTCGAGGACGAGTAGGAACTAAGCTTGGGGATGCTGATACGTCTCCAACGTATCTATAATTTCTGATGTTCCATGCTTGTTTTATGACAATACCAACATGTTTTGTTCACACTTTATATCATTTTTATGCGTTTTCCGGAACTAACCTATTGACGAGATGCCGAAAGGCCGATTCTTTGTTTCTGCTGTTTTTGGTTTCAGAAATCCTAGTAAGGAAATATTTTCGGAATCGGACAAAATCAATACCGAAAGTCTTAGAATTCCCGGAAGCTTCCGGAACACCGAAGGAGAGTCGGAGGCGGGCAGCAGGGGGCCCACACCATAAGGCGGCGCGGGTGGCCCCCTGGCCGCGCCAGCCTATGGTGTGGGGGCCCCAGCCGCCTCCTTGCGCTGCCTCTCCGCCTATATATTCGTCCCTGACCTAAAAACATCGACCAGTTCGACGGAAAAAGAGAAAACCATCCAGAGCCGCCGCCATCGCGAAAGTCCAATTCGGGGGACAGAAGTCGATGTTCCGGCACCCTGCCGGGACGGGGAATTGCCCCCGGAGCCATCTCCACCGCCGTCTTCACCGCCATCTTCACCGCCATCGCTGCCTCCATGATGAGGAGGGAGTAATCCACCCCCGAGGCTGAGGGCTCCGCTGTAGCTATGTGGTTCATCTCTCTCCCATGTACCTCAATACAATAATCTCATGAGCTGCTTTACATGATTGAGATTCATATGAGTTTTGTATCACTATTCATCTATGTGCTACTCTAGTGATGTTATTAAAGTAGTTTTATTCCTCCTGCACGGTGTAATGGTGACAGTGTGTGCATCCGTGTTAGTACTTGGTTTATGCTATGATTATGATCTCTTGTAGATTATGAAGTTAACTATTGCTATGATAGTATTGATGGGATCTATTCCTCCTTTCTTAGCATGAAGGTGACAGTGTGCATGCTACGTTAGTACTTGGTTTAGTCGTATTGATCTATCTTACACTCTAAGGTTATTTAAATATGAACATTGAATTGTGGAGCTTGTTAACTCCGGCATTGAGGGTTCGTGTAATCCTACGCAATGTGTTCATCATCCAACAAGAGTGTAGAGTATGCATTTATCTATTCTGTGATGTGATCAATGTTGAGAGTGTCCACTAGTGAAAGTATGATCCCTAGGCCTTGTCCCTAAATACTGCTATTGCTGCTTGTTTACTGTTTTACTGTGTTACTACTGCTGCGTTACTACTGCTTGTTTACTATCCTGGGCAAAGCACTTTTCTGGTGCCGTTGCCACTGCTCATATATATTCATACCACCTGTATTTCACTATCTCTTCGCCGAACTAGTGCACCTATTAGGTGTGTTGGGGACACAAGAGACTTCTTGCTTTGTGGTTGCAGGGTTGCATGAGAGGGATATCTTTGACCTCTTCCTCCCTGAGTTCGATAAACCTTGGGTGATCCACTTAAGGGAAAACTTGCTGCTGTTCTACAAACCTCTGCTCTTGGAGGCCCAACACTGTCTACAGGAAAAGGAGGGGGGCGTAGACATCAACAAGCTCCCGAATAATTCTCCTGCCAATGCTTTGTCGCTGACCCTTGAGTCTCACAAGCTTGTTCAAGCCCTTCTCCAGAAGAATAAAGGAGTCATGGCGAGGATGCACTCGATGATCTTTCCCAAGGTCGACCAAAACAAAACTCTGGAACAGCTAACTGATGCCTTTGCTGTCTACACGAAGGAAGTTATCGAGGTATTCAAACGTACTTCGCGCACCTACGACACCCTCCTAGCTTTCCAGCTTATGATGGGTCATGGTTTCAAAGCCGATATTGAACAAATGTCCAAGGAACTGCCGAAGGAACAAGATGGGCGACTTGTTGATTTGGGTGACTTTAAAATTCCAGCGCTTAAGTGTGCTCGCCAGCTTCTTGAGTTGGTCTCGTCAAAGAAATCATCCACTGGCCCAAGCTTGTCAAACCAGACCCAAGCTCCTTGACTTCATTTTTGTTGAATTGTAATCTTGCTTGTTTAAAACAATTTCCTGTCATAAGACCTTGTGATTGTAACGAATTTCGTACTAGCAATGTTGCCAGTACCCTCCTGTTATAATACTTTTATTTGCACGCTCCCGATGGGAGTGAATTCCAATGATGAACCCATATAATCCATCGTGCTCTTAATAACTTTGCAGGTGTTTCCTGTACCCTCCTTTACCGAAGATTCTTTGGGTGCTTCTTCTGAGAGTGATCGTCTCCAACGCATGAAAGCTCAGATCGCCCAGATCTAGAAAGATATGCGTGGTATTTATGCTTTGGCCGCTATTATCAAGAAAAAGGGCGAACTAGCCACCGACGCAGAGCGATATGCTCTTGCTGAGTTGCATAAGGCCACAGAAAGTTTGAACTGTAAGTGCCCTAACTTCCTATTCCTGAACTTCTGTAATAATAAAGGTATCCTCTTATCTTTACTTCTTTCATTGCTTCTTGTAGTCATAGCTCTGAACCCAGCTGAAGAGAACAAGCGTATTCATGAACGCGTGAATGTGTTGAATCATCTAGCATCTGTAGATGAAGTTTTCTGGAGGAGTCAATCAAAAGCTTCCATTGTCGCAAAGTTTCAAGATCGGGTACAACAGGTCCACCGATTCTTTGACAAGTGCTATAGGAGTTTAAGGATAATCTGGAAGATAATGTTCGATCCCTCCTACGCTGCTGACTTTAATGTCAGAATTCAGCAATACCAAAAAGATCTGAAGCTTTATTCGAGCACAGCTTATTGCGGGAGCTAAAGCTGCTGTTGCCCTTGTTCTTGCATGGCATCCTTCCGTGGACTTGATGACAATCGCTAATGTCGATGGTGACTTAGGACCTCTCTTTCCGAAGGTGGAGGTTCCTGCTACCATCGTTATTGAAAGACTTGAGTATACTTCCACAGCATCCGAAGAAACGGCGGTTCCGCAAGAATAGTCCTGAGCTATGCTCCTGTTGTAAAGAAAATACTCCAATACTTGTTGCATCCGACTGTTCAGATGCTTAGAATTGAACTGATTTATCGGCAGGTGTATATATGTACCTCCTTTTTGTAATTACATTTTGATGCCGTTGGCAAGGTTTTAGTATGAATAGAGTAAATCTTAATTACTCGTTTTACATCTGTATTATGATGTATACGTATGCTTGTCGGTAGCAAATTCCTTTGAGTGATCAGCTCATGTTGCGAGTTTATAAAACCCGATGTAAGTGCAACTTTGCTTTCAACCGATGATGTATGTTTTGACGGCAGCCCCCGAGCGAATCGATGGACCTAAGCCTACCAGTGACTCCGTCGCTCTTAAGTACCTCTGTAGTTTAAAGTACCGGTCATGGGTCTTTTCGTGAGTGTATGTTTGCTTCCCTTACTATCTGCAGCGCTCGTATATTTTTGAGGCTTTTCTAGCAAGGGGTGAAAGTCCCGTAAGTATTGCCTCGTAGCACTCGTAATTTCAGAGGCTTTTTAGATGACAATCTTAGGTGAATTTTCGAGTAAACCAATGTTCGCTGTAGTATACGAACAAGGTTCTCAAAAAACTTTGTCCGGGTGACCCGAATCTCTGCAATACTTCAGATAAACAAAATTTAAGTCTTTATTAATAACGTAAGCTAAAAATGAAGTGGCTTGAAAAGCCTTATTGAAAGGGAAAAATAATAACGCGTGGCGCTACCCATCTTCTTTAACCAAGAGGAGGGTTCTTCTTATCTTCGATCTTGTCTAGAGAGCCGGTGGCTTTGGTGACACTAGTGATTCCATCAGAAGTGCTTGCGGCGAGCGCGAGGTCTTTACTGTTGTTGACAGAGGCCTTGCTATCAGCTGCCGAAGGTCCAACTGCCGAAACTTTCGGTGTAGGATCATCCGGTTTCTTCTTTGATTTCCTGACGCGCTCGTCCTCCTTAACGTCGAGTGCCAACGACTTGGAGGGGAAGTCGACAGGTTCTTGCTTTACTCCAAATTTTGCAGCAATCCTCTGAAACTCGCGATCACAGTTATCTGAGCGTGAGAAACTTCCATAGACTGTGATGTTTGTTCCATTGTTTCCTGGCATCTTGAGCTTGAGATACGCATAATGTGGCACAGCCATGAACTTGGCATAGGCTGGTCTCCCGAGTATAGCGTGGTACTGTGATTCCCAATCTACTACCTCGAACTCTATTTTTTCCTTCCTGAAATTGTCAGGCTTCCCAAAGACAACATTCAAGAAAACTCTGCCAAGAGAGTACGCTGGTGAGGTGGGGATGATGCCATGAAAACATGTGTCAGATTCTTCCAACATCCTCAATGTAATTCCCATGTTCCTGACTGTGTTTGCGAATATTAGATTTAAGCCGCTTCCTCCGTCCATGAATACTTTGCTCATATTGTATCCTCCTACTTGCGCCTCAACTACCAAGGCAGCGTGTCCTGGTTTTGGGATTGTCATCGGGTGATCCGCTCTGCTGAATAGGATACTCTGAGACGACCAATCGACATACTCTGGAACGTTTGCCATGGTACTTTCTGCCAGGTTGATTTCCTGAGTCAGCTTTTTCATCTCTCTTCTCGAAACACCAGTTTTGTGAATCATGCTCATTTGTCCTCGTGGTGGAGGGAAAGACTCGTTAGGGTTACGAGGTTGTACTTGCTGAACTTGGTGCTGAGGTGGTGGTGGTGGTTGACTTGGCTGCTGCTGCTGCTGAATAAACTTCTGCATCTCGATGAATTGCCGATAATCCCTGAGTAGGTGACTTGACTTCATATGGTTGTCTTTAGAGTCGACATAAGCATGCAGGTAACAGGGAGCGTTCAGCTACTCGGCAAAAGGGAGTTCTGGGACCCTTGAGGGTCATGATTTGTAATTACTGCGGTTCCCGCGATTGCTGTCCTGTCGATCATCTCGCCTGTCATCGTATCGATCATCTCGTCGATCAGAATATCCTGCAGCTACTATGTTGGTATCATCGTATCCGTGCTCTTTTCTTCTCTTACGACGGTCTCTTCGACTACCCGAATCGTGCCTCGGCTGATCGTCGTCTTCATCGTCACTGCGTGGTCGGGGCTTTCGTACATTATCTTCGCCATCAGCCCAACTGTTGGCGATCTCCATTAATTTGGTTATGGTCTTCGGCTTTTTGCGTCCAAGCTCCTCTATGTAAGATTCACGTCGGATGCCATCGCTGAAAGCGTCGATTGCTCTGTCGATAGAGACGTCTTCGGCAGCGTTCAGGAGCTTGGTAAACCTCCCGATGTACGCACGCATCGACTCCTTCGGATTCTGCTGGCAATGATGTAATTCCTCAATTCCGACTGGCCTTTTATATGTAGCCTAGAATTTTTTTACGAAAGCATCTACCAGCTCGTTCCATGATTTGATGGATCCCTTTGGCAGACCTCTTAACCAGGCTCGTGCTGAATCCTTCAAGTAGAGCTGCAGACACTGCATTGCTGCTATTTGGTTCCCCTTGTGTAAGATTACGGTCTGCATATAATCATCTATCCAGGACCTCGGCTCCTGCTGCCCATCATACTTGGCGGTGTCAGTAGGAGTAGGTTTAAACCTTTTGGGCGGCATTGTCTCGCGGATCTTGTAGCTTAAACAATCGGCTCCTCTCATCTCGCCGTCATACTCCTGGCTTTCTTCAAAATCATCACTGTCGTATTCTTCCCTTGCCGCTCGTCGTCGCCTAGCTCTATCGATCCTGCTCTGAGTGATTTCATCTCGAGCGTCCCTCGAACGGTGCCTTGAGCCACTGGCTTGGAGCGCAGACTTTTCTTTTCGCGGAACTAGGTTATTTCTAAGAATTGCGAGGCTTTCCAAGGCGCCTCAATGAGCTTGGGCCATGGGGCCTTCGGGTGCTGGTTGCTGGTTAATTAAATATGCCGCGAGGTTCGCGGTTGCTCCTTCGACAGTCTTTGGCCTCAGCATACCCGCAGTGTCCGTGGTCATGAAAGACTTGGATAAATTTGACGTTATTTCTCTTGCATCGTTTTCTGAGAGCCTGGACAACCTTGAACGATGCCTCGCTACGCCATGACTGCTTCGAGAGGCGCTTCCGTGCGAGGCCCTGCGGCGCTCACTAGACTGATCTGCTGCGAGTATACGACGATTGAGAGCAGCTTGCTCATTCGACAACCATTCCCGATTCTTCTCCAAGATCCTTCGATACGCATTCAGAGTTCCAACTGAACTTCTGGCAGGAAGCGGCGTGTTGTTTGTTATGGCATCCCGAGCCGCTGCCCACTCTTCCTCCGCGATGGTGTAATCGCTATTTTCAGAGTTACGCCGTCTGCCGGAGCAGGGGGTGCGATCTCCTTCTTCTCCTCTGTTCCCCGCGTTTCCTGCGTTGAGGGTAGCATAGACTTGGTGACGTGCTGTCCTCCAGGTGGTCATCCGGATGGTGCTGTCGATACTTTCCTCTCCTGACGAATATCTGGCGTTGCAGATGAACGGTGTGTCGCTTGACCCCAGTCCGTACCTGGTGTCGCAGTTCAAGCAGTAATACGAGGTCATATCGGATGACGTGGAGTCATCGGATCCGACCGACATCAAGGACACCGACCGAGGGATCGATGGTGGAGACGAATTCATCGAGTCTGTTAAACCAGCCGACAAGTCGATTGATGATGATATGATTGATCCTGCAGCCGATGGTGATGGTTTCCTTGCTGATCTGGGGACAAATGGCTCGATCAGCCGAAGGATCCCTTCCGTGTTAACGTTGCAATGAACACTCCCGAACGTCATCTCCAAGTTTCCTTGCAGATCCGAAAAGGTCGAACGGGATGAGTCGCTGTGCGGGGTGAACTCGAAGGAGCCGAATCGAATCGAACTCCCTGAGCTTGGCGAAGAAGGTGCCGGTGGTGACGCCGACGGTGTCGACGAAGCTGCCAATGACATGGCCGAATCTGCCGATGACGGATCTTGTGCCAACAGGTTTCCCACAGACGGCGCCAATTATCGAGGGTACTCCTCGGCAATGCCCTTCGTATGGGGCGTAGGGTAGATGGAATCCTGTAGGCTGACACGAGACATCGGTTATCAAACAAGCGGGGACAGCGATTTACCCAGGTTCGGGGCCCTCGATGAGGTAAAACCCTTATGTCCTGCCTGTCTGATCTTGATTATGAAAATATCAGGTTACAATGCGGTGCCGAAGGTTTCGGTTGTGATCTCGTCGAGAGTCTAAGTTCTGCCGAGACCTAGCTCTAGACTTGTGGTGGCTATGATTGCTAAGTTTACGTGTGTCCTCGGCAGCCTCTCTCCTGGCCCTTATATTGGGAGCCGGGTCTCGAGAGATCTGTCCGGGTACGACCAGGTTACAAAGGGTCCTAGTTCTAAGCTTTCCTTGTATTCTTCGTCTCCTTGTCTTATTCTTCAAGGATTCTTCTTTGGAACCGACGTAGTGGCCCACCTGGCCATCGACTGCCTTCATGGGCCCCTGGTTGGGCCGCAAGAGGTAGTGCAACATTAGTTACCCGAAGGGTAATGCCCACATCACCCGGCGCACAGTACCCTGAGGGACGGGAGGGACCGACACACCTCCGGCGCTTAGGCTCCAGCCGGCGGGGACGCGGTAGCCCGGTGGGCAAGGGTAGTTCGAGGGGCAAAGCTCCTCCACCTGCTGGTAGGTTAGAGTGGGTACGGTGGAAGCCATGAGATAGTGATGAGAGATTGTAGAGATGTGATAATGCTGGCCAAGCCGGGCTACATATATAGTGAGAAATGGCGGGAAAAAATGGGGCCGGGAAGACAGGAGGCGGGAAGACAGAGGCGGGAAGAAATGGCGAGAAGCGGGGGGAGAAATGGATGGAAGACAGGAGGCGGGGGAAGACAAAGGCGGGAAGCAATGGTGGGAAGAATTGGCGGAAAGAAATGGCGGGAAGAAATGGCGGGAAGCGGGGGAAGAAATTTTGATATATTATTTGTATTTTTCTAATTTGAAATGAATTAGTTTAATTTTTCTGAATATTTTGGTATATTATTTGTATTTTTCTGATTTGAAATGAATTAGTTTTATTTTTCTGAATATTTTGATATATTATTTATATTTTTCTGATTTGAAATGAATTAGTTTTATTTTTCTGAATATTTTGATATATTATTTGTATTTTTTTATTTGAAATGAATTAGTTTTATTTTTCTAAATATTTTGATATATTATTTGTATTTTTATGATTTGAAATGAATTAGTTTTATTTTTCTGAATATTTTGATATATTATTTGTATTTTTCTGATTTGAAAGGAATTAGTTCTATTTTTCTAAATATTTTGAATTAGTTATAGAAAAAAGGGCTTTAGTCGCGGTTGGTGAGACAAACAGGTTACCCTTAGTCGCGAGACCACCTGCGACTAAAGCTCTTTCGCGCGGGAACGAAAAGCCAGCGAAAAAAGGCTTTAGGCGCGGTTGGTCTCACCAACCGCGGCTTAAGGCCCAAAAATATAAATACTTCGCGCAAACCGCCGCTCTGGTTTTCGATCACTTCGTCACTTCGACTGGAGAAGACGCCGCGCCACCCGAGCTCTCGCAGACGTCGCCGTCACACCGCTCGGAGCCGTCACGCCGCCCGGAGCCACAGTCCGTCGCCTCGCCTCCCTCGCCGCCGTCCATCGCCTCCCCTCCTCTCTCGCCCCGGCCGGCCGCTCCGCCTCTCTGCCGCGCGCGCCGCCTCGCCTCGCCGCCGGCCGTCACGCCGCCCTCGCCGCGCGCCGTCCTCGCCGCCCCTCGCCGCCGCCCTCCCGGCCGTTCCTCGCCGCCGGCGCCGCGCGCCGCCCTGCCAGAGAAGGAGGACAGAGAGAGCAGAGAGAGAAGCACAGAGAGGCCCCGGCCTTTTTTTTGGTGATTTTTTTTAACTAAAAATGAATCTATATTGTTGTAAATTAATTTGGTGTAAAAATGAATCTATATTGTTGTAAAAAATTAGTTCTATATTGAAGTATATTTGGTGTACAAAAATTAGTTCTATATTGCGAGGGAAAAAATCGCAACGATACTACATAAACGAAGTATATTTGAGTGAAGACTCTAAAAATAAAAAGAAATTTATTGTGGTGTAAAATTAAAAATAAATTTGTTGTACAAATAAAAATAGATCCACGGCCATTTGGTGATTGTTGTTTAAATAATAAAAATAGTTTTTTTATTTAATTGTTGTCAATAAAAATAGCTTTATTGTTGTGTAAAAATATATTTGGTGATTTATTGTTAATAAATCTTTCTATTGTTGTAGAGCCGCAGCAGTCGCCGGCGCTCGCCGCAGCAGTCGCCGCCCTCTCCGCAGCAGTCGCTGCCCTCGCAGCCCTCGCCGCAGTTCGTACGTCGTCGCCGGTGTCCGTGTACGTACGTCGCCGCCCGCGTCGTAGAGAGCGCCGTCGCCCTCTCCTCGCTCGCAGCATCATATTTGTTGGGTGATTTTTTTAATCAAAAATTGATTATATATGTTGTTATATATATATGTTGTTATGTTGTAATTAATTAAAAACAAAAATAGAATTCTAATTATTTGTTCCGCGAGCCACCGCGACCGCCACCGCCACCGCCAAGGAATAGGGGATAGGGAGGGACTTCTGCCACCGCCACCGCCACCCACCGCCACCGACGCCACCGCCACCGCCACCCAACCGCCACCGGTGCCACCGCCACCGCCAAGGAATAGAGGGGATAGGGAGGGACTTCCGCCACCGCCACCGCCACCGCGCCACTGTATTTGCACTAACCCTACCCGGCATTGCCGTACCAATCTCGGCACTCCCCGACGCCAACCGAGACATAGATGCGAGCCGCCACCACCGCCTCCTCACGCCACACGTTAATATTTTTGTCCGCTCCGCGCGCATGACTCACGAGAGAAGATTCAGAAGAGAGGAGTAGCCGGGCCCACCACCAACCAAGGAATAGAGGGGGGATAGCTAGGGAGAGGGAAGTTAATTACCTTTCGCCACCATTCGGAGTAGTTCCCGCCACCGTGCGCCTCCTCACGTACGCCACAGTACTACAAGATGTTTATAGAATTAGTTTTTACAGAATATGTTCCTTTACTTTGCAGAGTATATTCATTTGTTACAATGATGTTCTTATACTGCATATATATACTACATGTCTTCAGGAGTGACATATGGCGGACGATATCGATAGAGACCCGATTTTGGATAACTATGATCCGGAAGCTGAAGCACATATAAACGGCATCATCAACGGTGATATTCCCTATGTGCCGGCAGAAGATGAAGAGGACGATATTTCTTCGTATCTAAACCTTGACGATGAAGGTGAAGGTCAAGGTGAAGGCATGAACATTGAAACGTTTGCCGGAGGGCAAACGACAAACAACGATCTCGAATTGCAAGCAACCACCTCCGGCGAGGTATATATATACATTGAGCCTCTGGTGATACAAATTTACTGATTTGAATAAATATGTATTAACGCGACTCTCTTTCTTTTTTTAGCCCTCTGGATCTACGAGAAAATCGAGTACAAAGCCGTGTGGCAAAACCCAAACGATGAAACCTGGAGAAACGGTGACCATCGATGTTGTCGATGAACATGGCAGGCCGTCGGAGCCCAAAAAGTACTTGACAAAGTTTATCAACCAATGCGGAGTGGTTGCTAGAGACAACCTCTCTATCACCCTCCAGGAATGGAATGAGCCAAAGAAGGCACGTGTTGGTTTTACTTTTGTCGACAAGAGAATGAAAAAGGATTGTTGAAGAAAACTTATGGAACATTTCGTTCTACCTCCGGAATACAACCAACAATGAAGAGGGTAACGTGATTCCGGGTGGACGTGAGAGGAGAACGCTAGTCAAAGAGTACGCTTTTAAGAAGATGGGCGAAGCATTCCGGAACTTCAAGAAAAATTTAGCCCGGGACTATGTCTCGAAGAAGAAGACTCCGGATTTCAAACGATAGTATGAGAGACTGAAAGATGTGTGGCCCGAATTTGTGAAGCAAAAGGAATTGGAGCATGCCAAGGCCATATCGGAAAAAAATAAGGCAAATGCGGCTAAAAAAGAGTACAATCATATTATGGGGCCAGGAGGATACCGCACTTCGGAGCCTAAGTGGGAGAAGATGGAGAACAGCCTGAGGGAGCGAGGAATCCCTCTAGGTACAGAGGGATGGGACCCAAGGGCCAAAAGCTGGTGGTACGGGCATGGGGGATCGCTAGACCCGGAGACAGGGAGGTGTGTTCACCGGAAGAAAGTGTTTACTCCCACCGCCGCCCTTATTCAAGCAATGGCCGAAGCTCAAGCGGGGAAGATCAAGGTCAACAGAGAGAACGACCCGCTGACAATAGCCCTCGGGAATCCTGAACACCTAGGACGTGTACGAGGCAAAGGCGTCATTCCGTGAAAAGAAGGGTTTCCCCAGGATAATGACCCGTACAGTTACAAAAGCCGTAAGAGAAAGACGGACCGGGATGCAGATCGTCTGGGGAGGATGGAAAGGGAACTATTTGATGTGAAGCAGATGGTGCGTGAACTAGCAAAAGACAGATCGGAAGGGCCGCATGAAGATCATGCAGCGGATATCGGAAGCCAGCTACGGAGAAGCAGCGTGGCTTCCACGGAGGCCCCGGCTGGTGCTAATGCACCCTTGGCCCCGGCTGGTGCTAATGCACCGACGATCGATGGTGCACCGGAGCCTCGCTACCCCGTGGACGATGTATAGGACATGATGAAAGAATGTGAGCTGCATCAGCCAATGAGGAACATTTCCTGCAAGGTGGCGATCGACACCGCTTTACCTTGTAAACCTGGAGCACTGCACCACGGCAATCCCATTGCAGCTGGCCATGCTCGTGTCACGGTGGATGACGTACTCGAAGGGTATGAGGACCTGGAGATTGACTATGCTACACCTGAAGGGGATCTGAGACTTGGAGATGTCAAGCACCAAATCATTCTATGGCAAAAGAAGTACATCAAGTTTCCAGGCTCGACGCCAAGGCCACCGACCCCGAGGAATCACCCAACAAGTCCACCCCCTCCGGTGGTGGTGGTCCACCTACACCTCCTTCACGTCAGCCGACGCCGCCCCCCAATCCACCTCCGGTGGGTAAGCAGACGCCGCCCCCCAGTCCACCTCCGGCGGGTACGCTGCCACCCAGTCCACCTCCGGCGAAGAAGTAGAAGCAGGGGGTTACGGAGGACAGCAAGGCAACCCCCTCCTGGCCTATTAACCCGGAGCCTTATGTACCTAAGACCACAAGGGTACCAATGCCATCACTGAAGCCTCTTCTCCCGAGACCTTGGGAAGTTAGTGTCGAGGAAAACAACACGGCCGTGGCTGCTCACCATGAGAAATGGAAGGCGGAAGTCAAGGCGAAAAAAGAGCCTGAGCCCAAGCCGGTATATACTGAGAAGCAAAAGAAGTGGGCTAAGGAGTTTTTGACGACACCGTCCCAAATCCAGCAGAATCTGCCAGACGACTATGGACGTGAATTTCTTAGGCAAGAATCATTATTGCTGAAGGAAAAAGCCTTGGCGGAGAAGAAACCAACAAGTACAAAATGCGGGAAACAAGTTTCCCAGCTCGGGGCACAGAAAAAACAATCGATCCCCCAGCTCATAGTAGAAGCCGCTCCTTCCGTTACGACGTCCTTCAGAGCCGATATGGATAAGGACATGGAACTATTGGACCCCGCTATCCTAGCAGCTGCTAGAGCACAGCAAATGACTACAACAGCGGCCAAAGAAAGAGCGGCCGAGTTCGGTATGACTCTTCGTGCATTGTTAGGCCTTGAGGATGCGCCAATAAGTGAGGTAGCATTTACATATGTGTCAAATGGGCCTCTCGTCGAGCCTGTGCAGGAAGCGAGTCTACCAACACAAATGCGAAATCTGATACTCTGGTACAAGGATTTCATAAAAAATAAGGCCGACAAAGAATATATTTATGCGCAAGTTAGAGAGGAGCACTTCTTCAAACATTACTTTGTAGAAGTTCATATGAGTGAATTGTTCCAGTTGTTCAATCTGCGCGAGCTCGACAAATCTCTCCTGAGTTGCTACGTTCTGTAAGTGATTTATTTCGTTCATTGCCTGCACTATATTATCCTAACTATATTCTTGTGTACGCTATTATGCAGAATGAAGCTTGGGGAATGTAAAAGAAAGAACATCTATGATGTTGGGTTCATTGACCCACATATTGTTAATGGATACTAGATGACCTGTTGCGCTATCGCGCAAATGACAGAATCAAAGCAAAATTTAAATTATAAGTTTTAGCTTATTTAGTATTAAAAATTAGCTTGAAATTTAATAAATGTTTTAGTATAAATGTAGACACAACATTCTATCAAGATGCTGCAATTAGATATGACAATTTCAGCGCAAAGGCAAAAGCGAAATAGAAGCTCATATAAGTATTTTTCAAGGAAACCCCCAGTACCATAATAATGAAGTTATAATACAATCGTATGGCGTGGCAAGCATGACCATCCATTTTCAAATTAATGCAGGAACTTATAGGATGGCAAACTCATAAAATGGCGCAGCAAGCATGATCATCCATTTTCAAATTAATGCAGGAACTTAGGATGGCAAACTTATAGGATGGCAATTCTGCCATTTATTCATTTCATCTGTAAATTACACTTTTTATGTGTGGTCTAATACAATCCCAGGAACTTATATGATGGCAATTCTGCCATCCATAGAGACTGGTTGCACCCCAGCGCAAAGGCAAAGCGGGACATTAATCAAACCATAAGTTTTACACTAATTGGCTGCTCCATGTTCATAAGTCAATAATAAGTTACTTTGGCACTTAAATGAGATGATGTTGAGATTCACTACACATAAAGTATGGAAATCCAGCCAGAGCAACATGATAGTCCTCGCAGAAAAACACATAAGCCCAAAGACCTGAATAACAAAATCTGATTAGGCATGGGGAAACGTACCAAATTCACAAAGATTGCCACAAAATAAAGTATTCTAATTTCTCATCGCTTCATCTGTTTCCATCCAAACTCAGCAAAGTCTGTCCAGATTACTTTGCAGAGTTGCAGAGAATGGTGTCCTTTTAAAAACCATAGCAGCTGGTTGTGGCATCTTAAGACAAAGATGAACTACTAAGTCTTCTCGTATTGGCTGCTTGCTGCTTGAGCTCGCTGAACCTTATGCATTATCATTTGTAAACTGGGAAAAAATAACAAAACAGGATAGACTTTCTGAAGCTGGGAGGAAACAATAATATAAGTATATAACAGAAATGCTCAATATATCATAACCACACACACACACACACATTCAAAGAATCATGCAATAAGAGATTCATCTCTATGTGCAATGTGTCCAAAGAACAAATATATACCAGAACAAGCATTATACATCAGCATATGCGTGTGCCATTCAATGATCAAAGACAAAAAGTCATAAAGTAATACAAGAAAATCTTCTTCCTTCATTCGTTGATACATGCATGATACATGCATATGAATGGCTCCAATAATTAAGGATTTTATAACCTAACTGAAGGGTCTTTGTTGCACAAGAACCACAGATCAGCGAGCTCCATGCACACAATTACATCCTGTAGTAGTTTCCAATGATCAAAAGCGGTTGGAGAAAAGGAAATACATTTGAAGGACAAAAGTTTGAAAGCAAAATCTATAACCTGGAATGGAGACATTGCACATTAACAAACATGTTCTATCAAAAGGGTCAAAGAGTTAGAAGTTGGGGCAATTCAAAGGTTCTTGCAGTCACACATTGATGCGGCTCAGCTAGTACGGCATTAACCTATGTTTTAATCACGCTATGCCAGAAGCATGTGTAGTACATATGTCGTTGCTTAGTTTAATAGCCGACACATCAGAAGATAGAGAATGCATTAATATGGAGTGCTTTGAATTTTCAAACAGCAGAATGGACAAACCACCAACAAGTTTGCATTGAAAATGTAAGCAAGGAACATAATTTTTTCAATTAACACAAGCAGATAATTTAAGATAACATACTTACATGCATCACCGTAGCTCTAAACAAAAAGAGAATTATTCAGAGCAGTACCATTATCTGGCTGTGTGGACGCTGGATGTAGATACAGAGCATGTCTGCTCTTTTTCTTGCTCTCATAGCACCACATCAGAGGAGGGGTTGGAGCCAGCTGTGGATGGGAGACGAAGGAGGATGGCGGCGAGTTGCAACGCTAGCGCCATGGTCGGCCCGAGCCAAGCTGCTTCCCTCACTGGCATCCACGGATCCCCGCCTTCTCTGGCTGATGACGCACATTACAATAGTCCAGAAGTTAATACATGCAAAGTTGTCCTTTTCCAGCATATATGTTGACCTCAGTCTCAACTAAATCATAATAGATGACAAAAAGAGTAGTTGCTAGTGTACCTGAATCCACTATTATGTGGATGTCACAATCCATAACAAATATGTTGTACAATCTAACAGCCAGAAATAATGTTGTCAAATCCTAAGACTTGAGTGACAGTCCTGAAAACAATATAAGAAAAAAAGAAGTCTTGAACAAGTCAGAATTGTGTGGGTTGATTTTTTTTATCAATTGATTACTGTTTACGACTTTGAGGCCATTAGCTATTGTTAGGTGAACAAAATTGAAAGTGTGCCCAATTATGCCATCAATGCAGTAAATTTCATGAATGTGCTGCATTTATACATGTCGAGTTCTACTTATAATAATCTATATAATTTCATATCAACTTGAGAAAAGTGGGCATTGGATTCCAGTGCGACCACTTCTGTACTGAGTGCCTTCCATGTAACCTGAACAAATATCAGATGGTCATGGTTTGGTACGTAAGTGGCGTTTGAGAGGCTTCAGGATGCTATGCTCATATTTACTTCAGATTGTGAGAGTTTTACGCATTTTTTTCTCCAATTCAAACGATAATGGCCATCGTCTCTATTTTATATTGCATCAATCAAAGTTCAGAAACTGATATAACTCTGAAAGGCTTCTACCTGAGATAATGACTTTCTAGGTTGGTTAATATTTGCTTTCCAAGGAATGTTGGCGGATGCAGAACGAATTGTTAAGCAAAGTGATAGTTTCCAAAGTTACTCTCAGAGGTCAGTTCTATTTGACAGTACATGGGATGGCTTGTCATCTTTTTGGAGAATTTTCCCTTTTCTATACCAGGAGCATGAATAAAAAAGTTGATGTCATGGTTTCACCACTAACATATAAAGGGTATTTCACATGGAAATATCTTTGTCCTACCTTCTTACTTCTTAACCTGAAATTGTTTTTTCTCTTTCCTTCCACGTGATTCACAATAGTTCTATCTCAGATGGGAAAAAACTTATCTGTAACATACCAAATAAATTTAAATTAAGAAAATTGCAATGGTGGATGCATGCTTTTCATTTGTTTTTGTGATACTGATCATCTTCTCATGTAAGGATTAAATGACCTGATGTTATTCTCTCATTAAATAGAAAAATGAACTCTTGCATTTAATTTAGCATGTTTTTTAGTCAAATACTTAACTTCTACGTATGATCTTGCCTCTTGGTAGTAATGATGCAACATAAATAGTGTACTGTTAAGTTGATATCCTGATTGTGTCTCACACTGTCCTTGAACTGCTGTCTATACTTTTCATCTTCAGTTTAATTAATGCAGTCAGAGATTTTGACGACATTGTTGACTTCTAGATTGAATAACCATTTTAGCTATGCATCAAAATTAACATTTCAGACTATGACTATCTATTATTACCTCCTTTGCTGGTTCTATTTTTCAATGTGGTAGTGGAGTCATCGGTGGACGGTTTGTCTCAAGTTTTGGATGCGCCTCGTGTGTTGGGAGGCTCCTCAATGAGCTTCTGGTTTTTATGGTTACAGTGAAGCTATTTTCTTTGTCCTTGATCTATATTATTTGTTCCATATCTTTTTACTTGAGGATTGCATTATCTTATTTTAGTTGAGGACCGCTGTTATAAGCACATAGTCACCGGCCACGAAAAAATAAAAACATGTACAACAAAGGACGGCGCAGCAAAGCGCGCGGGGTCCTTCTAGTAGGCATGAAACTACACGGTAGGTAGCAGTAGCCTCAAATCAATAGACTAAAAAGGAGGCCACTGGGAAGGCTCACAACACTATATGAGGCCCTCGAAAGTGTAATGAGTCCACAGGGGGTGTAATGGGTCTCACGCTGCACAACATATCAAGTAATTCCACAGGGAGGTGTAATGGGTCCTTGAAAGTGCCAACAATTATCTAATAAATGATGAGAAAGTATAGCACATCGCACAAGCTTGATGGAAAGAGAGAGATATAAAGAAAGAGGATTTGGGAAAAGCTCACCTTGTTGTGTAGGAATCAGACGCTGTCGCTTGACAGGCGCACCACTCCCCAAGACGTGTTGTCTTGACCGTGATTTCTAAAGCATGTCCAGTCTGCTGCACCGTCCGCTGCGGTCGCCGCTGCTCGCCGCCATCCCGTATCGCTTGAGCCACCTCTCGTTGATCCCTAAGATGGACCGTGCCTGAGCAAAATCAACATTAACCAACTCAGGGACCTGAAAAGGAGAAGAGGACATTAAATTTCAAAACCTTACCTATCATCATGGAACCAAAATCCTAATGATACGAGGGTCAATTTTATTGTACTAAATATGGTACTCCCTCCGATCCACTATAAATGGTTTAAAGCTACTTATGGAACTACACTTTTGACCAAGACCGCTTTTAGAACCTATTTATAACATACAAAGGAATGGTTCTTTATCAGAAGATTCAAATTTACTCAGCAAGTTTTATTTTTTATAATCATTTATCCATAAACCATGAAGCAACTTCAGTAGCTTCAGTCAAACATACATGAACAACATATAATATTAATGTACCAAATACTGCATGTACTTCCCATTTTCCTTCATACATTTCATACATCAGTAGCGACTTCATGTTTAAGCTAAAAACAGAAGAAGCGTCACATACCTCAGGAGCAATGTAATTTTCCATGCCACAGTTGTGTGAAGAGGCCTACTCCCTGGAATTCCCAAAAATTAAGAACTCTCAGTCAACACAGTAAAATATAAGAAGGCATTGTCAGCAAATGGAATCTCTTTATCACGTTTCTAGGAAAAAGTCCGAAACTGGAACTTTTAAGTTCCCATGTGAATCAAGAAGCAGGTTTTCAGGCTACAAAAGCAGATTAGAATTGTCAAGCATGAGAAAATGCAATTAGAGAATGAGAGAAAAGAAAGTGACGCATGCATCTCTTATCCAGAACGGACCTTCAGACCTCTATGATAGACTCCTTTGGTATGGCAATAATCATTGGCGTCAATAAGCTGCTTGACGTACTTCCTAGCTTCATTTTCTGGTTGCCAATGAATTCTTCAGTACTGTGCATTTCTGCACAAATATTCTTTCTGCATTAACAAGGAACACAAACAATTGAAAAGCTCATGTGGCACTTCTTTTAACACAATATGATGAGTTTCTCCATTGGATGAGAGTTAACTTTTCTAGAAAAATGTTCTTTCCACCATTCAAACATGAACACAAACAGTTGCAGGGCATATGTGACACTCTTTTTTAACATAGCATAATGGCCACCTAAAAATAAAATAGAGAGGGGCAGAAATTACTGCCGGTACCAACAACAATGTCTGGTTGCTTATCTCCTTCGTGTGTTTACCACTTTACCCCAACCAGACCCGCTGCTAGATGCAAAGAAAAGGCACAACGATGTAAACCAAAAAAATCTGTTGAGCCAGCAACTCCACAGGCGCCGCCGCCCCTCCTCCGGGACCCTCTCCTGCAGCGCTTCCTCTCGTCTACCACGGCGGCCACATACAAAGGAATGGTTCTTTATCAGAAGATTCAAATTTACTCAGCAAGTTTTATTTTTTATAATCATTTATCCATAAACCATGAAGCAACTTCAGTAGCTTCAGTCAAACATACATGAACAACATATAATATTAATGTACCAAATACTGCATGTACTTCCCATTTTCCTTCATACATTTCATACATCAGTAGCGACTTCATGTTTAAGCTAAAAACAGAAGAAGCGTCACATACCTCAGGAGCAATGTAATTTTCCATGCCACAGTTGTGTGAAGAGGCCTACTCCCTGGAATTCCCAAAAATTAAGAACTCTCAGTCAACACAGTAAAATATAAGTAGGCATTGTCAGCAAATGGAATCTCTTTATCACGTTTCTAGGAAAAAGTCCGAAACTGGAACTTTTAAGTTCCCATGTGAATCAAGAAGCAGGTTTTCAGGCTACAAAAGCAGATTAGAATTGTCAAGCATGAGAAAATGCAATTAGAGAATGAGAGAAAAGAAAGTGACGCATGCATCTCTTATCCAGAACGGACCTTCAGACCTCTATGATAGACTCCTTTGGTATGGCAATAATCATTGGCGTCAATAAGCTGCTTGACGTACTTCCTAGCTTCATTTTCTGGTTGCCAATGAATTCTTCAGTACTGTGCATTTCTGCACAAATATTCTTTCTGCATTAACAAGGAACACAAACAATTGAAAAGCATATGTGGCACTTCTTTTAACACAATATGATGATTTTCTCCATTGGATGAGAGTTAACTTTTCTAGAAAAATGTTCTTTCCACCATTCAAACATGAACACAAACAGTTGCAGGGCATATGTGACACTCTTTTTAACATAGCATAATGGCCACCTAAAAATAAAATAGAGAGGGGCAGAAATTACTGCTGGTACCAACAACAATGTCTGGTTGCTTATCTCCTTCGTGTGTTTACCACTTTACCCCAACCAGACCCGCTGCTAGATGCAAAGAAAAGGCACAACGATGTAAACCAAAAAAATCTGTTGAGCCAGCAACTCCACAGGCGGCGCCGCCCCTCCTCCGGGACCCTCTCCTGCAGCGCTTCCTCTCGTCTACCACGGCGGCCGTCCCGTCCGGCCCCGTCTGCTCGCTGCTCAAATGCGCAGGCGAGCTCTCGGAAAACGACGAGCGATGGTGGCGCCTCCGGCAGGAGGATGCGCGGGGCGGCCGCCGGCGATGGGGCATTCGCTCGCCTCCACCCTCGTCCAGCCTGGGAGTGCACTCTCCGGCCTCACATGGGGCTAGAGCGGGGGAGAGAGGCCGTCCCTGGGAGGAGAGGCGGGACTGGGGACGAGAGGAGGGGGCGTGGATTGGGGAGCCAGGAGGGGAGAGCGATCTACCTTTTCACCAGCCCCAGAAAGATGGCGACCAAACAAGCGGGCGTGGATGCCCTGAATCAGCATGGAAGAAGAAGGGAACAACCATCCCGCTCCATCCGTTCGCCTCCACCCTCCTCCGGCCTGGGATTTCCCTCTCCGGCCTCACATGGGGCTGGGGCGGGGAGAGAGGGGCGGAGGAGGAGAGACGGGATTGGGGAGCCAGGGAGAGACGCCCAGCCGCCGCCGCAGACCACGCTCCCTGTTACCGACTGCCCCCGCATCCATCCGCCGCGGTCGCTCGAGCGCCGCTCTTCCTGCGCCGGAGCTGGAGAGAGGAGAGGAGCAGGAGAGAGGAGCGGGAGGCGGCTCAGAGCGGGAGTGGGGAGGCGGAGACGAGAGAGAGGAGACGGGGCCGATCTAGGGTTTCACTTTTCACCCACCACCACGCGCACAGAAAAATGAAGGGAGAAAGGAGACCTGAGCGAGCGACCTCGCGGACTCTGCTGGCTGACCCCACGCCCACGAGGCCCCATCTGTCATGGACCAATTTAGACAAAAAAAGAGTGAGAAAAAATTTACCGCATCCGACGGCTGTGGTGAAGAGTGGGATTGGAAAGTTACTGTAGCGTTCTGATTGGACGAACCAGATTCATTTGCCCCTCTCAGGTGGCCTGGTTGAGAGGGTAGTCTAGGATCATTTATAGGAGAAATGTGTTACAAAATCACCCCAAGACGTGGAGAGAGACCTGTACAAGTTTCTTACAAAGCAGGAACTCAAAAGTGAAATTCTATTTCCTTACCATTTTAGGTGAGTGTTTCTGTCTTGTGCACATTCACTTTTGTTTACTCCATGTTATGTCTAATCGATGAGTTATGCATGACTATGCATGTAACGTGTCCGCAAGTTTCACTTTCTGCTAATAATTCAATTTGACAACTCCAGAGCTGAAGTCATGGACTCTCTGAATATGGACCCAAAGCATTGGTCCGACATAAGAGCAATGCTGCAAAAGTTATTATTTTTAATCATTTGCGCACTATATCGGCCTCTTTCGTTCATTTTCTGATATCAAGTAACTAATAACTCCCTTGTTCATTTAATTTCTTTGCCCTGCAGGGTTTGGAAACGGTTCAAAAATAAAGTAACCGGTGAATTCAAAGATCAGCTAACATTTAGAAGGTTAGCTAATGTTCCAACTCAGCCACAGGGGACCAATCTATGTGGATACTATGTTTGTGAGTTCATCTGGGGACACACCTCTGAGCGGAGGGCTCAGGATATCAACTTGCGGAGGAGTGACTTGCGGGAGAAGCTTAGTCCAGAAGCTCGCTTCCGACCAATTCAACAGGAATTAGCGGGATTTTTGATGAGGGACGTCCTCCATCCTAATGGACAACACTATCACGAGGACAAAGAACTTCTAATGCCGTAAATTGTATATGAAAACTTGTTTGAAGTTGTATATGGTCACCCGAGATTGAATATTATATATTCCTCTTGAATTCTTCTTGTTTGAAATTTCAAACTTGTTTGGAATTATATATTCATATGCATCAACGTGTAATGTGTATATACTAGCGTAGAATATGTGTACTGAAACTTCTTTGAAATTAAAATAAAACACAAAATAAAATATAAAAGAAATGAAAACACAACAAAATAAAACCAGATTTAGGGGTTTAAACCCTAAACCTGCAGAGACCTTTAGTCCCGGTTGGTCACACCAACCGGAAATAAAGGTATTCCACCCCGACACACGTCCGCAGCCCACGTGGATGGGCCTTTAGTCCCGGTTCGTAAGCAACCGGGACTAAAGGGGGGCCTTTAGTCTCGCATATTTAATCCCGGTTGCGAAATCGGGACTAAAGCCCATTATGAACCGGGACTGAAGCCCCCTTTTTCTACTAGTGCATCGCTCTTCCTCGGATTTGGCCTTGGCTCGGGCCTCTTCGAGTGCTTTTTCAGCGGCTTCTAGCTTTGCTTCAAGAGCTTCGGCACGCTTCATAGCATCTTCTCGAATCTCCTCCGAGTTTTGCGGCGCAACTACAATAACCAAATGATCTTTTTGAATCAAGAAAATTATATCTTACAGTACCAGAGTTTTATCATGAGTGAGTACCTTCGAGGTGGGAAGCTCTGTCTCAGAAATTGATACAGCGAGTGGCCATGTCCACCATTTCGCGCATTATCGGCTGTGAAGATTAGAAGTCAGCAAAGACATCGGATGTTACAGAAAGAGAGTTAAATAAAGAACAGGAAAGAACTTACGTCGTCCGTAGAGGGGACCGTCGGGTTCTCCGCTATCTTGATGCCTGTTGTGGATATACTTCATAGGTATACCATTGACATGGTCCGATTCCGGCAAGCCCGGGTGGCCCACAGATGGTGGTGATGGCATATGGCCCATCGGGCGGCCCAATTGCTGTTGATCAAGATGGAAGATGTCCAGCCCAGGAACAAGGAGCCGGATCCCAACCGGCCTACTGAGGTAGCCGGATCCGAGCCGACCTACTGAGGTAGCCAGATCCTTGGAGGCCCATGGAGGTAGCCAGATCCTTGGAGGTCTATGCCAGCAGTCAGATCCGTGAAGGCCCATGAAGGAAGCCTGATCCATGACGACAAGTTAGGCATAGGTGGATCCTTGACGTACACGGCAATGTAATATTCCGTAGTTAGGCAACTTGTATTCCGGGTAGGAATCTCCATAGAACCCTGGATCCGGGCGCCTATATAAGCCGGATCCTGGGAGCCCTTAGGGCAGATCTGGAGGTAGAGACGAGACAACCACAACTCATTGTAACCACGCGAAAACGCCCAGATAATTCCAGACAAGCAGCAGTAGGCCCTGTCCTCGAGCAGGTGTTCCGAAGCTGGGTAAATCGCGTACCACCGTCCCAAGGACTCTCCGCCCAATGGCCCCTACTTCTTCTTACCTCCATGAGGATCCCTCCACTGGAGTACCGTCAAATAGGCAACGACAGTTGGCGCCCACCGTGGGGCCAGTGGCGTCTGGAGGCCGGAACCGGGAGGGTTCCGCCGTGGGAAGCTTTGACGACACCATCGCTGTGGAGCGTGTCTTGTACGCCGGCAACTTTCCGATCGTCCCTCCGAACGAGTTCTGGATTCCAGCTAGGACAAACCCCATCAAGTTCTTCATCATCCCAATCGACGGGATACACATCTTCATCGGCGAGACCGTCTATTCCGACGGAAACGCACTGGTAAATACTGCAGCTATGACCGCCGCTGAGCTGGACGTAGCTGCAAAGATTCGATCTGAGTTTCTGGACCTTCCTAAGGAAGACTCCGCCTTAGATCTGAAAATTTCAAATCCTGGTTTTCATAGTTGGATCCGCACCTATATTTTTGGTAGCCGGATCCATACTTATTTTTGGTTGCCGGACCCGCGCCTACGTTTTTGATAGTCGGATCCGCACCTATATTTTTGGTTGCCGGATCCGCGCCTACGTTTTTGGTAGTCGGATCCACACCTATATTTTTGGTTGTCGGATCCACGCCTACGTTTTTGGTAGTCGGGTCCGCACCTATATTTTTTTAGCCGGATCCATACCAAAATTTTGGTAGGTGGATCCGCACCTAAATTTTTGGAAGTCGGATCCACACCTAAATTTTGGTAGGTGGATCCGCACCTAATTGTTGGTAGCCGGATCCGCACCTATATTTTGGTGATCGGATCGGCACCTACAGGACCACCGCGATAATCAATCTCGCACCGGCTCGATGGAGCGCCGAAGAAAAACCGCCACGACCGACGTTGACTCCGCTCCAAACAGCTAAGTCCCTATTTATATTTAATATTTTAAAATTTTATGATCATGAGATTAAGATTGGTTCACTCATATCCTGAGTCTTTTACCGCTTTCGTTGTTGGTCATATCTTTTCCACGATTTGCCTCGCGCTCGTGAAAAACTTTGTACTATTTTTGCTGCTTAAGGCTCTAGTACGCTGCAAAAATTCCGCCTTCGGGCGTTAGCTTAAGTTTTCTGGCCTACACGTTTTCTGTTGTTTTATGTGTGGATTCCTTAGTACTGATATTTTGGTACTTAAAGCCAGCCTCTGTTTCTGAGGTTCTTGATTGTTTTGCTATTAAGCGATATCGCCTCAGCAGATGTTCTGTGCTTAAAGTTTGTCATCTCGCGAAAAGTCAAGCATATAAACCAGAAGAACGGATAAACCAACACTTGCTTAAAACATATAAATTGCATTAGCTGTTCAAGATAGTCGAGTTGTTTCCGCCTTGACAGTTTTATATTGTTCAACTGCTGCATAGTTTCAGCTTTAAAACATTTGTTCAAAGGCCGTTTTTGTTCCGCCTTACATTTGTTCGTTGAACATAATCAAAGAAACAATTTAATACAAATGTGTTTTTATGCTTATGTTTATGTATCAGGTACATGACGCTTGGACCTTCAACAGTCCTCGAACTAAGGTGTTTTCAAGCAGGCCTAGCACTTGCGCGAAGCCCGGGGGAAGCTAGCCGGATCCATATGAGAGAAGGTTAGGCGGATCCATGGTGTGCACAGCTGGAAAAGCATCTTGAGTCTTGATTCCGCTATGCTTAGCCGGAACCAACCCTCGGGGCTGCGATTTGATCTTAGGTGAAAAGTGTGTTTCCTTTCGAGTATCAGTGCTGAAAATTTCCACCTAGATGCTTTGGATTTACGCTATTCCTAAGTTACATATAAAGATAAAGCTACTCTAAGAGCTCCAAACCAGATTTTGAAGTAAATTCACCTTGGCGCTCGGGGGCTACATCGATGAAGTTCTCTTTGGAGCAACAAACCGAAAAATTTCCACCTTGACGCTAGGGGGCTACATTTTTGAGCATCGAGTCTCCTTGGAGCAAGCCGACTCAACGCTCGGGGGCTACATATGGTGATGTCGAGAAATTTTTCAAATATGGCGAAAATCTAGCTAACTAGTCGGATTCATACCTATATTTTGGTAGTCGGATCCGCACCTCAATTTTGGTAGCCGGATCCGCACCTACATTTTGGTAGTCGGATCCGCACCTCAATTTTGGTAGTCGGATCCGCACCTGAATTTTTGGTAGCCGGATCTGCACCTAATTTTTGGTGGCCGGATCCGCACCTATATTTTTTGTAGCCGGATCTGTACCTTAATTTTTAGTAGCCGGATCCGCACCTAATTTTTGGTAGCCGGATCCGAACCTCAATTTTTGGTAGCCGGATCTGAACCTACATTTGGCTAGTCGGATCCATACCGAAGATTACGTGAAGTGACCGTTGGATGGAATCTCCGAAGAATCTGACCATTGGATCATGAAGTTTCCTACCAATACTTGGTTGGAGATATGAGGTTTGGAGTCCTTCAAGATTCTCTATTATTCGTTCCAGCTAAAGGATGAAGATACATGCGCAAGCTGAGCTGGACGGAAGAACGGTGAATCTCGGAGAACTCCGGGGGCTACTGTTGTGGATATACTTCATAGGTATACCATTGACATGGTCCGATTCCGGCAAGCCCGGGTGGCCCACAGATGGTGATGATGGCATATGGCCCATCGGGTGGCCCAGTTGATGTTGATCAAGATGGAAGATGTCCAGCCCAGGAATAAGGAGCAGGATCCCAACCGCCCTACTGAGGTAGCCGGATCCGAACCGACCTACTGAGGTAGCCGGATCCTTGGAGGCCCATGGAGGTAGCCGGATCCTTGGAGGTCTATGCCAGGAGTCAGATCCGTTAAGGCCCATGAAGGAAGCCGGATCCATGACGACAAGTTAGGCATAGGTGGATCCGTAGTTAGGCAACTTGTATTCCGGGTAGGACTCTCCATAGAACCCTAGATCCGGGCGCCTATATAAGCCGGATCCTGGGAGCCCTTAGGGCAGATATGGAGGTAGAGACGAGACAACCACAACTCATTGTAATCACGCGAAAGCGCCCAGATAATTCCAGACAAGCAGCAGTAGGCCCTGTCCTCGAGCTGGTGTTCCGAAGCTGGGTAAATCGCGTACCACCGTCCCGAGGACTCTCCGCCCAATGGCCCCTACTTCTTCTTCCCTCCATGAGGATTCCTCCTCTGGAATACCGTCGAATAGGCAACGACAATGCCCTTGTTGGCATCACCCTTCTTACTCTTCTTCTTGGGAGGAGCTTCAGGGCTAGCTGCATGGTCCTTGGGAATGGATGAGTCCACGGTTTGCTCTCGTGGACTCATCGGTTTCATCGGCGTTGAGGCAGGAACCTCCAAAATTTTGGCTCCCCGACAGTAGGAGAATTTGGAGATTCATCCTCATCCCTTTTTCAAAATTAGCAAAGTCACAAAAGTACAAACAGAATGATGGCAATGGTTTAAAGCAGAAGAAACTTACGAGCTGATGTCTTCAGCCAACTCGAATAGGTTCAGTTGGGGAGGAGGAATCGACCTTATTGGTTGGACAAGTTGTGGCTGAGAGGTACTCGATGCTTCAGAGTCCTTGTCAGTATCGGGTCGCTTCCTTTTCTGCTTCTGCGCAGCTTCACCTTGTGAGTGCGCGGAAGGGAGCGAAGTCACCGAATGGGAAGATTCGGCTGAAAAATCTTCCTCGATTAGTTTCTCTTCAGTCGCCAAAGTTTCCGCTTCTCCTTCATGGTCCGCGGAAGCCTCGGATACTTCGCCCCCCTCAGGCAAGGGGGGGGGGGGGGGGGGGTAGCAGCGAAGGTGGTTTTGGTCCTACAGCCACAATTCATCAAGAAATGAACAAGGAGGTAAAGTACGAAACAAGTCGACAAAATAATAGGAGGACACGACAACTTACTGCGGGTGGTGGATGTTTTTTGTCGAAGGGCTTCACCCGACAGGCAGATGGGATTTCATCTTTTTGGGTGAGCCTGGTGAAGGATCGGATAGTCTTCTCGACCTCGTTGGTGGAGTAATCTTTCTTGGAGATCCTTGTTTTGTCATCCTTCCCACTGTAAGACCACATTGCAGAAATCCTCGCCTGAAGGTGCTGGACTCGACGGCGGATGACCAGTGACATTAGTTGGAGACCCGAGACTTCCTTCAACTTTGTATGTTGCAAAGCATGGATCCAGGCAATCAGCGGCTCCGTCTCTTCAAGTTCAGTCGACGAAGGTTTTTGGTCCTAGGACCTCAGCTTTACCACCTTTTTGGTCGGGTCGAAAGGGGCGAGTCCATATTTTTGCCCCTCAACCTTTTCGTCCCTGATGTAGAACCACTTTTTCCGCCAGTTCTGGACGGATTCAGCAGTCTTGAAGTCGAAGTAGTCGGCTTCAGGGCGAAGGGAGATAATGGATCCACCAATGTCGTGGACGGCGGTGCTTGAAGCGTTCCGCCGCGCAAAGTGCATGGACATGAGACACCGGAATAACTCACCTTAACACGCCGAGTCGGAAAAAAACAAGGCCAGCAAGCATCGCACGCATCAGGCGATAAAGTGAGATTAATAGGTAATGGGTCAGTAGAGCAACATCAATGGGTGTGCACTGAATCTTGGGTGCAGCAATAATAATATAAAGAACAATCATGAAGTTTTACACATCAATTTGATCACAGCAAGACATGTATCAAGTATTCGGCACTTCTGTACTACTTTCACAAGAAAGATAGACTGCACAACAACAGAGTCACAAACTACAATACACAGGTACTTCATGTTTTCCAAACAAACCAAAAAAAAGTCAAGCAAACAAGTTAATATGTAACAAAAAAATTAGGACCAGAAAAATAGCCACCAGCCACAGATTAGAGAACTTTTATTGCAAGATTTTCTCTACATGACAGTTTCATATCTATGCACCAAAATCGGCTGCTTTGTGGTGTCACAAAGCACACACAGGAGACAACACACTACAACCAAAATCGAGCCAACCCCCAGGATTCAAATGTGCTTCAAAAAGGAACATTAACTAGATAATCATCTGCTGACACTCTATACAGTATGAGCTAAATCATGTCCACAATAATAAAGCCAAATCAGCCATCCCTGGACATCCATTACCTACTTACTGAGATAACTATATGACATGTCAAAAGTTACAACTACAAAGAGCATAGCCAACAACTAATTCATCCATGAAGCCACTTGCCCGTACATCACCAGTCCCATGGCCATCGCATCACACACAGAGACTAGGGAATAAGCGGAAACTCACCACCTTGACCTATCAAGTCGCCACTGCTGCCATAATCCAGCCTCCAGGTCGCACTGAAGAACCTCCAGCCTTGAACCAGCAGTGCTACTCCCTTCCCCAACGCTACCTTTCACAAACAATGTTATGGTCAGAATCAAACATAACAAGATGGATAACAGTTTATCACAAGAATTTGACACATCAGCACCTTCATGCGAGTAAAGCATGGACATCAACTTATTTTATATATATATCTATCTATCTATCAATCTATCTATCTATATGCACATGGATCTGATAATGTGAAACGGCATTGCAGGTCAGAGCACTAGCATGTTTATTATCACTCTGTTCCACAATATAAGCCGTTTTAGTAAACTAAAATAGTTTGCTAAAATGGCTTATATTATGAAATGGAGGTAATACTACAAAATCTTCTAGATATGGCAGTTCATGTACATGGATGGTAACCTCGAAGGCTAGAACACAATTGCACATCAAGGTTTTTACCACGACAACTAACATGCAAATGGCACTATTCAAGATCGAGCACAAGTTGAAATATAGCGCTGCATATGAACACATCAACCAGGCATAATATTGAACAAATGCTGAAGCAAAGCCATAAAAGATAATTTTTTGCTCGTGGTGTACAAATTCCCAGGTATCTTTTTTGCTATTGTTGATCGTGACAAATTCCCAGGCAACTACAACCATCTACATTACCATATATCCATCGATTCTATCTTGAGCATGTATGTGTACTACCTGCGCGTCCTGGTCTTGGTCAAGGCGGACCTTGCCGATGTGGTGTCTGGCAGCTGCAGCTCGGGGAAGACGCCGGCTTTTACTCCGGTTGGACGCTGGCACTGCAGTACCAGCTTCATTGTGGCACTGCCGATCTCGTTATATTCCTTCTTCAACTTCCTGCATCCAAATCCCCCCAGAATAATCAACATTTGACCACCACCAGAACCCCTACAGCCTAAATCGAGGTGGCCACTTACTACACAACGGCAAGACGGCGTCGTTCTCCCTCTCTGGCAACAAGTCCGGCTCTCCTCTTGCCGTTGTTGAGCTCCCGGAGTGCTTCCTTTCGCCCAGAAGTTGGAGCTTCGCGGGGATGCAGCACGGATGGACGCGCTTGGGTGGGGACCCGGCGAGGCAGAGTAGCGCCCCAGATTATTGGAGAGGAGCTGCGGTCGGGTTCGCTGGCTCTCCTTGGAGCGAGCGCCGCCGTCGGAGCCCGTTAGGGCGGCCTCAGCGGTGGGCAGGCGTGGGGGGCAGAGAGGTTACCTGCTGCAGGAACGAGAGGGCGGTGTTAACATCACGCTCGAGTTCTACTCTCGATTTCACAGTGATTGTGGCCAGATTACAGCAATTCGGAGTCTAGGTTCGAATTCCAGAGAGGAACAGAGAGAAAGGAGAGATACAAGCCAACCGGCTGGGCCGAAGCCAATCACACATTCGCTCCCTAATCCGTCCATCGACGTGGGTCTTATATCGACGACCAATCCTTGACGGCCAAGTCATCAGCGGGCCCAGTCCTTCGCAGGGAAGCGGGAGCTTTCCTTGCGTGCACGCCGTTCACGCTGTGCCACTTGGTGCGGCTCCATGTCGTCAGGTTCGGTGCTAACATTCTCCCTCCCTTGATGGCCGGCTTGTCCCCAAGCCGGTGCCTTGGGAAAACGTCGCTTCAAATCATCATGATCTTCCCAGGTAGCCAATGACTCTGGCTGACCAGACCATTGCACCAAGACTTGAGCGACCACCACAGGTCCTTGTTGACGAAGACGTCGCTGCAAGACACGAGCTGGAACCAACAACATATCCAGAGGAGAGGGAAGTTGTTGTTGTACCTTAACCTGAGGTCCAATAGCCTTTTTGAGTTGAGAGACATGAATCACAGGATGGATGCGACTGGTTGCTGGCAAGGCCAAGCGATAAGCCACTTCGCCCACTCTCTCAACGACTGAATACGGTCCATAGTACTTGAACAACAGTTTATGATGTGCTCTGGGTGCTATGGACGATTGAACATAAGGTTGCAGTTTCAGATAAACACTATCACCAACAGCAAATGTTCTTTCACTTCTGTTTTTGTCTGCCTGATCACTAGTGGAAAACAGGCTATTTGTGGCGGGTCGTAAGGGCCTTTTGTCGCGGGCGGCCATCCGCGACAACAAAGGCGCGACAAAAGGTCGACCTTTTGTCGCGGGTCACCTACTACCCGCGACATATGGTCCACCACGTGGCAGGCGGGGGGCGCGCAGGGGACAACCCCTTTTGTCGCGGGTTGTATTACCACCCGCGACAAAAGGACCTATACGTGGCGCGCGCAGAACGCTGCTGCTTTAGGGTTTGAGGGGTGCAACACCCCCCGCCACCGCCCCCCCTTTTATTTCATCTTTTTATTTCAAAATAAAAGTTGCATATAATTATACGCTACTACAAGTTGTACACGTTGATTCATTATATATAAATCGAGCAAACAAATATTGGAAGCAAAAGTCGATCTATTCGTAGATTCCCCTTACACATATACATGGAACTCACGACTACCGGGACTAAAGCCCGTCGTTTTAAGAGGGAGAGCTCCTATTTGGACTAAACAAGCCGTTGTTGTCTATTACTTCTCTAATCAAAAGTCCCGCCACTTCCTCCACAATTCCTAGTAGGTGTTCCTTTGGTTGGAGCGTGTCCCGTATGAAGTCGACCTATATAGGAAAATGAGATGAATATATGACTATATCAATCTTGATAACGAAATCTTGACGATAATAAATTAAAGTTGTGAATGTTATTGCTTACGTTGAATTTATTATTGTTGTGCTTCTCAGTGGTTAACATGCGAATGGACTCGCAAACGTAGTATCCACATAGATTCGTCCCCTGTGGCTGCTGGACGCACGGTACAGGAGTAAATCTTAGCATCTCTGCCCAGGTACCCTTAGTATGTTTCCTGAAAGCTCTCCAAGCCCTGCCAGGCAAAAGAATGATTGAATGAGTGGATAATTAATTGAAATCTCACGGAAGATATAGCGCGTCAATGATTGAAATTACGTCTGGAGCAACTTCTGCAAGTCGCGGAACCCGTCTAGGCCTCTACTCATTGGGTCCCTTACTTCAACTATTCGCTTATCAACTTGAATGTCTAGTAGAATCCAGTGGAAGCTGCACATGTTTATGTATATACGTCAGGAATTACACTTAACATCGAGTAAGAAAAATTGAATGTGTCTAACAGATCATTAAGACTCTCACTCGTAGTTGTAAGGAAACAGTATTGAATCACAGAAATGTTGCTCCCCCAAAAACCTTAGTAGGTTTCCCCCCGTTTCTTCGCATTTATGCTTTACCGTTTCATGATGTACTTTATCTGGGTCAATAAACCCAATATTAATAATATTATTACTTTTGCATTTACTGATCTTCAGTCTGCATAAGAGAACACATAAGATATAATGAGTATATGCAATGAAAACTAACATGAACTGAATGAACATGAACTTATATGTAGTTAACAACTTACAAGCAATAGCAACTCATGAGAGATTTGTCGAGGGCTTCTAAATTGAATAACTGCCAGAATTCATTCATCTCAATATGGATCTCCTCCTTTAGGTAGTAATATTCAAATGGTATATTCGCCACGATGTAACTTATGTTCTCCTTGCATGCATCAAGGTACCACTGATGCAAATTCCGCATATGTGTTGGCAGTTTATGCAGCCGCTCTCTGCTGACCAAGTCGGCCCCGTAGACAAATTTAGGAGCTATATCAGCAGGGGCTAGTGCAGCATCTGCGGCACCCAGCAAATCCTCCACGGTACATCCACAGTCAGCCGCTAGCTTTGCAGCTTCTTCCATATCGATACCACCACCATGTTCCAGGTACACCTTGGGAACATCAAACACTTTGAGTGGTGGGATCGAATGTTTGGCCTGTTCTCCGAGCTGGGGAACTTCCTTTCTTTTTTTGCCTTTTGTCGTTTGCTTGGCCTTGAGGGGTGCACTTGTTGAACTTGATTTCTTCCCGGCTACACTTATAGCTGATGATTTGCTTGTGCTAGCACTATCCTTCTTAGCAGTACCATTGTCATCAATTACCCTCGCAAGTGTGCGTGTATAGTCATACTTCTTCTCGTGTAAGTCATATTGCGATGGTGTGTTCAGAAAAGAAAGAGCATATGCTTTTTGCTTCTCGGTGTATGGCTCTGGCACTGGAGGTTTTGGCTTATGAAGCTATTCATACGTGTGTTTCTTAACAATGGCGTCATTTTCCTCGATAGTTAGATCGTAAGGAGGGGGGGAGGAACCTTTGGTACTGTTGGGAGTGGCGACAGCTTGCGGACAGGACTCCTGAAATGCTTCCGGTTGGGTGCATTCCAAGTCTTAGTGGGCGGAGGCGGCGGCGCTGGAGATGGAGATGGACTACGGATGTCGTGGTCGATGTCGTACCCATGGGGTGATGGTGGCGACATGTGATCAGTCGGAGGAGGTGATGGTGGCCTTCGATCAGTTGGAGGAGGTGATGGTGACCTGGTGGGACGACTAGTAGAGGTTACCATGCCTGACAGCTTGATGTTTTTCTTTTGCCAAAGAATGATTTCTCCCAGCACGTTTCCGAGTGTAACCCCCCCCCCATCACCTCCAGGGATTTCGAGCTCCAATGTCTCCCACGACGGTACAACTGAATCCACCCCGACACGAGCATAGCCAGCTGGAATCTGATTGCCATGCCATGTTGCCGGCTCACCTTCAGGTCCAAATGCAGGTAAGACATAGCCGACCGCCACCTTAACAGACATGTTCCTGAACACCTCATGGAGATCACAAGGTGTTTGCTCCTTGATTCCATCCACGGGGTCGCCAGGACCGCCATCTATCATCCGTGTAGGCGGGGCCTCCGAGTCGGCCACGCTGCTGTCTCGTCGCTGAGATATGCTGGCGGTATTATCTGTCCTTTAAGTTCATTAATCTCCCGCTGCTGCTGCTGAATCTCCCGCTTCTGCTGGTCTAGTTGCCGTTGGAACTCAGCCATCCGGTCATTCTGCACCTCCAGCTCGCGTTTTTTTGCTCTCGCTCGGCTTCTATAAGTCTCCGCGTCATTCGGAAACCCAAGCGCCCACGGAACACTAGGGCCGAATCCTCTTGTTTGTCCTCCCTTCTCAGGATTACCGAGGACAAGCATCAGCAAGTCTTTCTCTCTATCGGGAGCAAACTTCAGTTTTCCCGCTTTAATATCAGCCGTCACTTCAATCCATTTTTCCCTGGGTACCCTAACCTTGCTGTCACTTTCAACAAGGTTCCCTGTCTTCATGTCATACTCACAGCCATGCCCAAGGAACCAATTTCGAGCCCTAGTGTCCCATCCTTCTCGCTCTGGTTCTGGAGTGACCCCATTCAGCTTCATCTCAGCCTCTTGTGCATCCCACTTAGGCATGGCTACTTCGTAGCCCCCTCGCCCCGTATGATGGTGATATTTCTTTTCGCTTGCATTCTTCTTGTTTTTCTTTGACAGGTTCACAACCTCCTCTGATTCTTTGTACTTCACAAATTCTTCCCAGTTATGCTCCTGCTTTGCTAGATAGTTTTCGAATAATGGAGGCTTCTTCTCGGCCTTATAAGCTGCCCATAACCGGTTCTTATATGCCCGGAAAAGTTCCCCCATCTTCTTAAGAGCCCATTTCTTCACTAGCGCCCTCTGCTTGGCATTCTCAGACTCCGATCCCAAATCTGGCAAAGTGAAATGTGCCATGAGGTCGTAAAAAAGTGTGTCTTTGTACCTATCGGCAACTTGACTTTCGGACACATTCTTGGTCATGTTCCATTCTCTTATAGTGATCGGGAGATGATGACCCACAAGTATAGGGGATTGCAACAGTCTTCGAGGGAAGTAAAACCCAATTTATTGATTCGACACAAGGGGAGCCAAAGAATATTTGTAAGCCTTAACAGCGGAGTTGTCAATTCAGCTGCACCTGGAAACAGACTTGCTCGCAAGAGTTTATCAGTAGCAACAATTTTATAGTAGTAGCAGTAGTGAAATATAAGCAGCAGTGTAATAAAGACAGCAGTAGTGATTATAGTAAACAGCATGATTAAAATACTGTAGGCACAGGGATGGATGAACGGGCGCTGCATGGATAAGAGAACTCATGTAACAATCAAGGCAGGGCATTTGCAGATAGTAATAAAACAGTATCCAAGTACTAAATAACCATAGGCATGTGTTCCGTATATAGTCGTACATGCTCGCAGTGAGAAACTTGCACAACATCTTCTGTCCTACCAGCCTGTGGCAGCCGGGCCTCTAGGGAAACTACTGGTAATTAAGGTACTCCTTTTAATAGAGTACCGGAGCAAAGCATTAACACTCCGTGAACACATGTGATCCTCATATCACAGCCTTCCCCTCCGGTTGTCCCAATTTCTGTCACTTTGGGGCCTCGGGTTCCGGACAGCAATATGTGTATACAACTTGCAGGTAAGATCATAAAACAATGAATATCATCATGAATCAATAACATGTTCAGATCTGAAATCATGGCACTCGGGCCCTAGTGACAAGCATTAAGCATAACAAGTTGCAACAATATCATAAAAGTACCAACAACGGATACTAGGCACTATGCCCTAACAATCTTATGCTATTACATGAACAATCTCATCCAATCCCTACCATCCCCTTCAGCCTACAGCGGGGGAATTACTCACACATGGATGGGGGAAACATGGATGGTTGATGGAGAGGCGTCGGTGGCGATGATGGCGATGATCTCCTCCAATTCCCGTCCTGGCAGGGTGCCAGAACGGAGTTTCTGATCCCGAGACGGAGTTTCGCGATGGCGGCGGAGTTCTGGATGTCTTCTGGCAATTTCGTCGAACCCCCGTGCGTTTTTAGGTCAAAGGCCTTAAGTAGTCCAGAGGGGAGCATCGGGGGCTGCCCGAGGCGTCGCCACCATAGGGCGGCACGGCCCAGGGGCCCACCGCGCCGCCTGGTGGTGTGGGCGCCTCGTGGCCCCCCTCCGTCTCGTCTTCTGGCTCCGTAGGTCTTTTATGAAAATAGGCCCATTGCAATTATTTCCGGGGATTTTCCTGAAAGTCGAGTTTCTGCACAAAAATAAGACACCAGGGCAATTCTGCTGAAAACAGCGTTAGTCCGTGTTAGTTGTATCTAAAACACACAAATTAGAGGCAAAACAATAGCAAAAGTGTTCGGGAAAGTAGATACGTTTTGGACGTATCAACTCCCCCCAAGCTTAGCTTATTGCTTGTCCTCAAGCAATTCAGTTAACAACTGAGTGCGATAAAAGAACTTTCACGAACACATTTGTTCATATGATGTAAATATTCTCATGATATGGACGAGTACTTAGGCAATTCACAATAAGATACATGCAAATAAAGTCATCTAATAGTTATGTCAATCATGAAAAAGATACCAACAAACTAATAATAAGCATCATGAATCATATCTATCAGCAGGATTGCAATGTTCATAAAAAGATATGATAAAGTGGTATCTCGCTTGCCCGTATTTGTACAGCAAAACATAAATGCCCAGGCACCTCTGAATTTCATGGAAAGACTAGAAGTAAAGATTATCAAAGATAAAAGCATCAAAGTTATACCACAGTTAATCATATTCTGGGACAAGCATATTACACTAAGAATGACAATTATGCTCTCAAGAAGGTGCTCAAGGAAAGGATGGTGACTCAATCATAAAAGTAAAAGATTGACCCTTCGCAGAGGGAAGCAGGGATTAACATGTGCTAGAGCTTTTCATTTTAAAAAAAGGAGTAAAATTGTTTTGAGAGGTGTTTGTTGTTGTCAACGAATGGTAGTGGGCACTCTAACTACCTCGTCAACCAGACTTTCAAGAGCGGCTCCCATGAAGGACGTTATCTCTACCAGCAAGGTAAATCATCCCTCTTCTCTTTTGTTTACACATGTATTTTAGTTTCATTATGGATGACACTCCCCCCAACCATTGCTTACACAAGCCATGGCTAACCGAATCCTCGGGTGCCTTCCAACATTCACATACCATGGAGGAGTGTCTATTTGCAAATTAAGTTGCTTACTGATAAATAAGGGCAAAACATGTGAAGAGAATTATTAATGAAAGTTAATTAATTGGGGCTGGGCACCCCGTTGCTAGCTCTTTTTGCAAAATTATTGGATAAGCGGATATGCCACTAGTCCATTGGTGAAAGTCTGTCAGGAGCAAATAACAAGGTTGAAAGATAAAACACCACATACTTCCTCATGAGCTATAAAACATTGACACAAATTGAGAAGTACTTTGAAGGTTTTAAAGGTAGCTGTTGCGGTTAGAAACCCACCGGCGAGCAGCGACGGGCAACACAGTAGAGCCGGGAACAACTTAGGGCTGCGGCTGGCCCTGGTCCCTCCGAGCGACGGCCCGCAAAGCCTCTGGTACGCACGTCCGATGCTGGTGCAAGGGCGTGCCACCTGACCTATACCTGGTCAGGAAGGTGATGGAGATGCCTCGCTTAGTTTCCTGCATGGCATACACGTAAACATTAAATACGAGCCTCGATCGGCTCTCAGTTTATCCTGTGAATCGGCTCAAGGAGCCGATCCACCCATGATTCGTACGAGGTGCACGAATATATGGTGGTCCTGCTTGATCAAGATAAAGCTAAAGCGATCTACGACAATTCAGGGTTTTCACCGCATAATCGGATCATCCTACTCACGATTGGGCCTCGCGGTCACGTACGGTGATCGTAAGCCGGTCCTAGACAAGGCCTAAAAACCAACACGAGGTTGATCCTCGGAACATCCTGTCTAGGGCTAGCAAACTACACCCTACGCGTCGCTGGATCCTCCAACCCTTTGTAAGGCCTAACTATTGCAGATATTAAACTAATCCTTGAAGAACAAGGAGCAACCGTAACGGATCGGATCTACTAAACAATGATCAAGCGGGGTGCCGCCCCTACACCTAAGATAGGTGTAAGGGCGGCTAGATGTATAAGGGTTGCACTACGACAGCATATGATACGAAGAACAATGCTAACCCTAACACATCTAAGATAACTACGTTGCTCGCCATCAAAAAGGCTTCAGTATGAGCAACGCATGAACAACGAAATAAGCTTATGCTGCCTAGATCGCAAGATGCGATCTAGGCAGCATGATGCTTACCGGAAGAAACCCTCGAGAAGAAGGAGTTGGCGATGCGCCGAGATTGATTTGTGGTGAACGTTGGTTGTTGTTTATTTCATAAACCCTAGATACATATTTATAGTCCAGGGGACTTTCTAACGTGGGAATAATCCCAACCGTGCACGAGGCAAACTCTAACTAACCGACACGTAATCTACTATGTTACAGATACAAGGGCAAACTAGCCCAAACTTTGCATATAAGGCCGATTCACGTATTTCTTCCGTGTATATTCTTCAAATCCATCTTGATCGCGGCCCACCTCTGACTCGGTCAAATTCTGGTGATAACACATGCCCCCCTGGTTTTGGAATTGATAATTCCAAAATCACTCTGCTTTTTTCTCGTCGGGTCATGTCGTGGCAGAGCAGAACCGTCGCAGCACCCTTCATCATGATGCCCTGCCTTCTCAACTATTCCGCGTGATCTGACCGTTGTCTTTGGGCACCGCCTCCTCGGAAACTGCTGTGGCATTGAATCTCTACTATATCTCCTTTATTTAACCGCTCTGAGCAGTTCGCCACTTCATCCCTTTACTCTGTTCCGGCCATCGGCACCCAAAAAACCCTCAATCTCCCGTAGCCATGTCCTCCTCTTCTTCCTCCTCCACCTCGTCGGTCTTCTCCGACTCTTCCTCATCTCGCGAGCCGACACCGGAGTGGGGCTCGTTGGCGGCGCACGACATTCTCGCCCCAACGTCGTGGGACAAGGAGGAACACGATTCCTTCGTCTGGTCCGAGGATGACAAATCCTTGACCGACGGAGAGGGCGACCTTCAATTCCTCGTCGAAGGGGAAGAGGAGGCGGAGAGCGAGGACGACGGCTTCTCCTGGGACGATTTCACCTCCTCCGAGGAAGAAGCAGAGGAGGACGACGACGACTCCCTCGAAGGTTACCCACCAGCGAAGCGCCTCCGCACCTGGTGGGACGACGACAGCGATGACGACGATGAGGAAGATGAGGCTCCCGTAGAAGGTTACGGGAGTTCCGATGAGGAGCGGAAACCCACCGGCAAGCAGCGACGGGCAACACAGTAGAGCCGGGAACAACTTAGGGCTGCAGCTGGCCCTGGTCCCTCCGAGCGATGGCCCGCAAAGCCTCTGGTACGCACGTCCGATGCTGGTGCAAGGGCGTGCCACCTGACCTATACCTGGTCAGGAAGGTGATGGAGATGCCTCGCTTAGTTTCCTGCATGGCATACACGTAAACATTAAATACGAGCCTCGATCGGCTCTCAGGTTATCCTGTGAATCGGCTCAAGGAGCCGATCCACCCATGATTCGTACGAGGTGCACGAATATATGGTGGTCCTGCTTGATCAAGATAAAGCTAAAGCGATCTACGACGATTTAGGGTTTTCACCGCATAATCGGATCATCCTACTCACGATTGGGCCTCGCGGTCACGTACGGTGATCGTAAGCCGGTCCTAGACAAGGCCTAAAAACCAACACGAGGTTGATCCTCGGAACATCCTGTCTAGGGCTAGCAAACTACACCCTACGCATCGCTGGATCCTCCAACCCTTTGTAAGGCCTAACTATTGCAGATATTAAACTAATCCTTGAAGAACAAGGAGCAACCGTAACGGATCGGATCTACTAAACAATGATCAAGCGGGGTGCCGCCCCTACACCTAAGATAGGTGTAAGGGTGGCTAGATGTATAAGGGTTGCACTACGACAGCATATGATACGAAGAACAATGCTAACCCTAACACATCTAAGATAACTACGTTGCTCGCCATCAAAAAGGCTTCAGTACGAGCAACGCATGAACAACGAAATAAGCTTATGCTGCCTAGACCGCAAGATGCGATCTAGGCAGCATGATGCTTACCGGAAGAAACCCTCGAGACGAAGGAGTTGGCGATGCGCCGAGATTGATTTGTGGTGAACGTTGGTTGTTGTTTATTTCATAAACCCTAGATACATATTTATAGTCCAGGGGACTTTCTAATGTGGGAATAATCCCAACCGTGCACGAGGCAAACTCTAACTAACCGACACGTAATCTACTATGTTACAGATACAAGGGCAAACTAGCCCAAACTTTGCATATAAGGCCGATTCACATATTTCTTCCGTGTATATTCTTCAAATCCATCTTGATCGCGGCCCACCTCTGACTTGGTCAAATTCTGGTGATAACACATGCCCCCCTGGTTTTGGAATTGATAATTCCAAAATCACTCTGCTTTTTTCTCGTCGGGTCATGTCGTGGCAGAGCAGAACCGTCGCAGCACCCTTCATCATGATGCCCTGCCTTCTCAACTATTCCGCGTGATCTGACCGTTGTCTTTGGGCACCGCCTCCTCGGAAACTGCTGTGGCATTGAATCTCTACTATATCTCCTTTATTTAACCGCTTTGAGCAGTTCGCCACTTCATCCCTTTGCTCTGTTCCGGCCATCGGCACCCAAAAAACCCTCAATCTCCCGTAGCCATGTCCTCCTCTTCTTCCTCCTCCACCTCGTCGGTCTTCTCCGACTCTTCCTCATCTCGTGAGCCGACACCGGAGTGGGGCTCGTTGGCGGCGCACGACATTCTCGCCCCAACGTCGTGGGACAAGGAGGAACACGATTCCTTCGTCTGGTCCGAGGATGACAAATCCTTGACCGACGGAGAGGGCGACCTTCAATTCCTCATCGAAGGGGAAGAGGAGGCGGAGAGCGAGGACGACGGCTTCTCCTGGGACGATTTCACCTCCTTGATACGTCTCCGACGTATCGATAATTTCTTATGTTCCATGCCACATTATTGATGTTATCTACATGTTTTATGCACACTTTATGTCATATTCGTGCATTTTCTGGAACTAACCTATTAACAAGATGCCGAAGTGCCAGTTGCTGTTTTCTGCTGTTTTTGGTTTCAGAAATCCTAGTAAGGAAATATTCTCGGAATTGGACGAAATCAACGCCCAGGGGCCTATTTTTCCACGAAGCTTCCAGAAGTCCGAAGACGAAACGAAGAGGGGCCACGAGGCAGCCAGAGCATAGGGCGGCGCGGCCCCTGCCCTGGCCGCGCGGCCCTATGGTCTGGGCCCCTCGCGCCGCCTCTTGACCTACCCTTCCGCCTACTTAAAGCCTCCGTGACGAAACCCCCAGTACCGAGAGCCACGATACGGAAAACCTTCCAGAGACGCCGCCAACGCCGATCCCATCTCGGGGGATCCAGGAGATCGCCTCCGGCACCCTGCCGGAGAGGGGAATCATCTCCCGGAGGACTCTACGCCGCCATGGTCGCCTCCGGTGTGATGAGTGAGTAGTCTACCCCTGGACTATGGGTCCATAGCAGTAGCTAGATGGTTGTCTTCTCCCCATTGTGCTATCATTGTCGGATCTTGTGAGCTGCCTAACATGATCAAGATCATCTATCTGTAATTCTATATGTTGCGTTTGTTGGGATCCGATGAATAGAGAATACTTGTTATGTTGATTATCAAAGTTATATCTACGTGTTGTTTATGATCTTGCATGCTCTCCGTTACTAGTAGATGCTCTGGCCAAGTAGATGCTTGTAACTCCAAGAGGGAGTACTTATGCTCGATAGTGGGTTCATGCCTGCATTGACACCGGGACGGATGTGAGAAAGTTCTAAGGTTGTGTTGTGCTGTTGCCACTAGGGATAAAACATTGATGCTATGTCTAAGGATGTAGTTGTTGATTACATTACGCACCATACTTAATGCAATTGTCTGTTGCTTTGCAACTTAATACTGGAGGGGGTTCGGATGATAACCTGAAGGTGGACTTTTTAGGCATAGATGCATGCTGGATGGCGGTCTATGTACTTTGTCGTAATGCCCAATTAAATCTCACTATACTCATCATGATATGTATGTGCATGGTCATGCCCTCTTTATTTGTCAATTGCCCAACTGTAATTTGTTCACCCAACATGCTGTTTGTCTTATGGGAGAGACACCTCTAGTGAACTGTGGACCCCGGTCCAATTCTCTTTACTGAAATACAATCTACTGCAATACTTGTTCTACTGTTTTCTGCAAACAATCATCTTCCACACAATACGGTTAATCCTTTGTTACAGCAAGCCGGTGAGATTGACAACCTCACTGTTTCGTTGGGGCAAAGTACTTTGGTTGTGTTGTGCAGGTTCCACGTTGGCGCCGGAATCCCTGGTGTTGCGCCGCACTACATCCCGCCGCCATCAACCTTCAACGTGCTTCTTGGCTCCTACTGGTTCGATAAACCTTGGTTTCTTACTGAGGGAAACTTGCTGCTGTACGCATCACACCTTCCACTTGGGGTTCCCAACGGGCGTGTGCTTTACGCGTCATCAAGCTCAATTTCTGGCGCCGTTGCCGGGGAGATCAAGACACGCTGCAAGGGGAGTCTCCACTTCTCAATCTCTTTACTTTGTTTTTGTCTTGCTTAGTTTTATTTACTACTTTGTTTGCTGCACTAAATCAAAATACAAAAAAATTAGTTGCTAGTTTTACTTTATTTGCTATCTTGTTTGCTATATCAAAAACACAAAAAAATTAGTTTACTTGCATTTACTTTATCTAGTTTGCTTTATTTACTGTTGCTAAAATGGCCAACCCTGAAAATACTAAGTTGTGTGACTTCACAACCACAAATAATAATGATTTCTTATGCACACCTATTGCTCCACCTGCTACTACAGCAGAATTCTTTGAAATTAAACCTGCTTTACTGAATCTTGTTATGCGAGAGCAATTTTCTGGTGTTAGTTCTGATGATGCTGCTGCCCATCTTAATAATTTTGTTGAACTATGTGAAATGCAAAAATATAAAGATGTAGATGGTGATATAATTAAACTAAAATTGTTCCCTTTCTCATTAAGAGGAAGAGCTAAAGATTGGTTGCTATCTCTGCCTAAGAATAGTATTGATTCATGGACTAAATGCAAGGATGCTTTTATTGGTAGATATTATCCCCCTGCTAAAATTATATCTTTGAGGAGTAGCATAATGAATTTTAAACAATTAGATACTGAACATGTTGCTCAAGCTTGGGAAAGAATGAAATCTCTGGTTAAAAATTGCCCAACCCATGGACTGACTACTTGGATGATCATCCAAACCTTCTATGCAGGACTAAATTTTTCTTCACGGAATTTATTGGATTCAGCTGCTGGAGGTACCTTTATGTCCATCACTCTTGGTGAAGCAACAAAGCTTCTTGATAATATGATGATCAACTACTCTGAATGGCACACAGAAAGAGCTCCACAAGGTAAGAAGGTAAATTCTGTCGAAGAAACCTCTTCCTTGAGTGATAAGATTGATGCTATTATGTCTATGCTTGTGAATGATAGGACTAATATTGATCCTAATAATGTTCCATTAGCTTCATTGGTTGCACAAGAAGAACATGTTGATGTAAACTTCATTAAAAATAGTAATTTCAACAACAATGCTTACCGGAACAATTCTAGTAACAACTATAGGCCATATCCTTATAATAATGGCAACGGCTATGGTAATTCTTATGGTAATTCTTACAACAATAATAGGAATTCACCCCCTGGACTTGAAGCCATGCTTAAAGAATTTATTAGTACACAAACTGCTTTTAACAAATCTGTTGAAGAAAAGCTTGGGAAAATTGATATACTTGCTTCTAAAGTCGATAGTCTTGCTGCTGATGTTGATCTTTTGAAATCGAAAGTTATGCCTAATGAAAATAATCATAATAAAATTGTTACTACAGCAAATGCCATTCAAGTTAGAATTAATGAGAATATAAGATTAATGGCTGAACTGCGTGCTAGGTGGGATAGAGAAGAAAATGAAAAACTAGCTAAAGAGAAGAATGTAGCTAAAGTTTGGACTATTACCACCACTTGTAATGCTAATGCTACACATGTTGCTGCACCTCCTACTAATAATAATAAAAGAATTGGTGTTAGCAATGTTTCCACTTCTAATGCAAAGCGCGAGAAACTGCCTGAAACTGCTAAAACTGCTGAAACTGCCTGTGATAAAGCTGCTGAAATTTTTTCCAACATTGGGGATGATGATCCCATTGCTTTAGATTATAATGGTTTGAATTTTGATGATTGCCACATCTCTGAAGTTATAAAGTTCTTGCAAAAACTTGCTAAAAGTCCTAATGCTAGTGCTATAAATTTGGCTTTCACGCATCATATTACAAATGCTCTCATAAAAGCTAGAGAAGAGAAACTAGAGCGCGAAGCCTCTATTCCTAAAAAGCTAGAGGATGGTTGGGAGCCTATCATTAAGATGAAGGTTAAAGATTTTGATTGTAATGCTTTATGTGATCTTGGTGCAAGTATTTCCGTTATGCCTAAGAAAATTTATGATATGCTTGACTTGCCACCGCTGAAAAATTGTTATTTGGATGTTAATCTTGCTGATCATTCTACAAAGAAACCTTTGGGTAAAGTTGATAATGTTCGTATTACCGTTAACAATAACCTTGTCCCCGTTGATTTTGTTGTCTTGGATATTGAATGCAATGCATCTTGTCCCATTATATTGGGAAGACCTTTTCTTCGAACTGTTGGTGCTATTATTGATATGAAGGAAGGTAATATAAAATATCAATTTCCTCTCAAGAAAGGTATGGAACACTTCCCTAGAAAGAGAATGAAGGTACCTTTTGATTCTATTATGAGAACAAATTATGATGTTGACACTTCATCTCTCGATAATACTTGATACACACTTTCTACGCCTAGCTGAAAGGCGTTAAAGAAAAGCGCTTATGGGAGACAACCCATGTTTTTACCTACAGTACTTTGTTTTTATTTTGTGTCTTGGAAGTTGTTTACTACTGTAGCAACCTCTCCTTATCTTAGTTTTGTGTTTTGTTGTGCCAAGTAAAGTCTTTGATAGTAAAGTAAGTACTAGATTTGGATTACTGCGCAGTTCCAGATTCCTTTGCTGTCACGAATCTGGGTCCACCTCCCTGTAGGTAGCTCAGAAAATTAAGCCAATTTACGTGCATGATCCTCAGATATGTACGCAACTTTCATTCAATTTGAGCATTTTCATTTGAGCAAGTCTGGTGCCATTTTAAAATTCGTCAATACGAACTGTTCTGTTTTGACAGATTCTGCCTTTTATTTCGCATTGCCTGTTTTGCTATGTTGGATGAATTTCTTTGATCCACTAATGTCCAGTAGCATTATGCAATGTCCAGAAGTGTTAAGAATGATTGTGTCACCTCTGAATATGTTAATTTTTATTGTGCACTAACCCTCTAATGAGTTGTTTCGAGTTTGGTGTGGAGGAAGTTTTCAAGGATCAAGAGAGGAGTATGATGCAACATGATCAAGGAGAGTGAAAGCTCTAAGCTTGGGGATGCCCCGGTGGTTCACCCCTGCATATATCAAGAAGACTCAAGCGTCTAAGCTTGGGGATGCCCAAGGCATCCCCTTCTTCATCGACAACATTATCAGGTTCCTCCCCTGAAACTATATTTTTATTCCATCACATCTTATGTGCTTTGCTTGGAGCGTCGGTTTGTTTTTGTTTGAATAAAATGGATCCTAGCATTCACTTTATGGGAGAGAGACACGCTCCGCTGTAGCATATGGACAAGTATGTCCTTAGTTTCTACTCATAGTATTCATGGCGAAGTTTCTCCTTCGTTAAATTGTTATATGGTTGGAATTGGAAAATGATACATGTAGTAATTGCTATTAATGTCTTGGGTAATGTGATACTTGGCAATTGTTGTGCTCATGATTAAGCTCTTGCATCATATGCTTTGCACCCATTAATGAAGAAATACATAGAGCACGCTAAAATTTGGTTTGCATATTTGGTTTCTCTAAGGTCTAGATAATTTCTAGTATTGAGTTTGAACAACAAGGAAGACGGTGTAGAGTCTTATAATGTTTTCAATATCTCTTTTATGTGAGTTTTGCTGCACCGGTTCATCCTTGTGTTTGTTTCAAATAAGCCTTGCTAGCCTAAACCTTGTATCGAGAGGGAATACTTCTCATGCATCCAAAATACTTGAGCCAACCACTATGCCATTTGTGTCCACCATACCTACCTACTACATGGTATTTTCCGCCATTCCAAAGTAAATTGCTTGAGTGCTACCTTTAAAATTCCATCATTCACCTTTGCAATATATAGCTCATGGGACAAATAGCTTAAAAACTATTGTGGTATTGAATATGTAATTATGCACTTTATCTCTTATTAAGTTGCTTGTTGCGCGATAACCATGTTCACTGGGGACGCCATCAACTATTCATTGTTGAATTTCATGTGAGTTGCTATGCATGTCCGTCTTGTCTGAAGTAAGAGAGATCTACCACCTTATGGTTAAGCATGCATAATGTTAGAGAAGAACATTGGGCCGCTAACTAAAGCCATGATCCATGGTGGAAGTTTCAGTTTTGGACATATATCCTCAATCTCAAATGAGAAAATTATTAATTGTTGTTACATGCTTATGCATAAAAGAGGAGTCCATTATCTGTTGTCTATGTTGTCCCGGTATGGATGTCTAAGTTGAAGAATAATCAATAGCGAGAAATCCAATGCGAGCTTTCTCCTTAGACCTTTGTACAGGCGGCATAGAGGTACCCCTTTGTGACACTTGGTAAAAACATGTGCATTGTGATGATCCGGTAGTCCAAGCTAATTAGGACAAGGTGCGGGCACTATTAGTACACTATGCACGAGGCTTGCAACTTATAAGATATAATTTACATGATGCATATGCTTTATTACTACCGTTGACAAAATTGTTTCATGTTTTCAAAATCAAAGCTCTAGCACAAATATAGCAATCGATGCTTTTCCTCTATGGAGGACCATTTTTTTACTTTCAATGTTGAGTCAGTTCACCTATTTCCCTCCACCTCAAGAAGCAAACACTTGTGTGAACTGTGCATTGATTCCTACATACTTGCTTATTGCACTTATTATATTACTCTATGTTGACAATGTCCATGAGATATACATGTTACAAGTTGAAAGCAACCGCTGAAACTTAATCTTCTTTTGTGTTGCTTCAATGCCTTTACTTTGAATTATTGCTTTATGAGTTAACTCTTATGCAAGACTTATTAATGCTTGTCTTGAAGTGCTATTCATGAAAAGTCTTTGCTATATGATTCACTTGTTTACTCATGTCATATACATTGTTTTGATCGCTGCATTCACTACATATGCTTTACAAATAGTATGATCAAGATTATGATGGCATGTCACTCCAGAAATTATCTGTGTTATCGTTTTACCTGCTCGGGACGAGCAGAACTAAGCTTGGGGATGCTGATACGTCTCCGACGTATCGATAATTTCTTATGTTCCATGCCACATTATTGATGTTATCTACATGTTTTATGCACACTTTATGTCATATTCGTGCATTTTCTGGAACTAACCTATTAACAAGATGCCGAAGTGCCGATTCTTTGTTTTCTGCTGTTTTTGGTTTCAGAAATCCTAGTAAGGAAATATTCTCGGAATTGGACGAAATCAACGCCCAGGGGCCTATTTTTCCATGAAGCTTCCAGAAGTCCGAAGACGAAACGAAGAGGGGCCACGAGGCAGCCAGAGCATAGGGCGGCGCGGCCCCTGCCCTGGCCGCGCGGCCCTATGGTCTGGGCCCCTCGCGCCGCCTCTTGACCTACCCTTCCGCCTACTTAAAGCCTCCGTGACGAAACCCCCAGTACCGAGAGCCACGATACGGAAAACCTTCCAGAGACGCCGCCAACGCCGATCCCATCTCGGGGGATCCAGGAGATCGCCTCCGGCACCCTGCCGGAGAGGGGAATCATCTCCCGAAGGACTCTACGCCGCCATGGTCGCCTCCGGTGTGATGAGTGAGTAGTCTACCCCTGGACTATGGGTCCATAGCAGTAGCTAGATGGTTGTCTTCTCCCCATTGTGCTATCATTGTCGGATCTTGTGAGCTGCCTAACATGATCAAGATCATCTATCTGTAATTCTATATGTTGCGTTTGTTGGGATCCGATGAATAGAGAATACTTGTTATGTTGATTATCAAAGTTATATCTGCGTGTTGTTTATGATCTTGCATGCTCTCCGTTACTAGTAGATGCTCTGGCCAAGTAGATGCTTGTAACTCCAAGAGGGAGTACTTATGCTCGATAGTGGGTTCATGCCTGCATTGACACCTGGGACAGTGACAGAAAGTTCTAAGGTTGTGTTGTGCTGTTGCCACTAGGGATAAAACATTGATGCTATGTCGAAGGATGTAGTTTTTGATTACATTACGCACCATACTTAATGCAATTGTCTGTTGCTTTACAACTTAATACTGGAGGGGGTTCGGATGATAACCTGAAGGTGGACTTTTTAGGCATAGATGCATGCTGGATGGTGGTCTATGTACTTTGTCGTAATGCCCAATTAAATCTCACTATACTCATCATGATATGTATGTGCATGGTCATGCCCTCTTTATTTGTCAATTGCCCAACTGTAATTTGTTCACCCAACATGCTGTTTGTCTTATGGGAGAGACACCTCTAGTGAACTGTGGACCCCGGTCCAATTCTCTTTACTGAAATACAATCTACTGCAATACTTGTTCTACTGTTTTCTGCAAACAATCATCTTCCACACAATACGGTTAATCCTTTGTTACAGCAAGCCGGTGAGATTGACAACCTCACGGTTTCATTGGGGCAAAATACTTTGGTTGTGTTGTGCAGGTTCCACGTTGGCGCCGGAATCCCTGGTGTTGCGCCGCACTACATCCCGCCGCCATCAACCTTCAACGTGCTTCTTGGCTCCTACTGGTTCGATAAACCTTGGTTTCTTACTGAGGGAAACTTGCTGCTGTACGCATCACACCTTCCACTTGGGGTTCCCAACGGGCGTGTGCTTTACGCGTCATCACTCCTCCGAGGAAGAAGCGGAGGAGGAGGACGACGACTCCCTCGAAGGTTACCCACCAGTGAAGCGCCTCCGCACCTGGTGGGACGATGACAGCGATGACGACGATGAGGAAGATGAGGCTCCCGTAGAAGGTTACGGGAGTTCCGATGAGGAGCCTATCAGCAGCTGCGCCGGCGGCAGCGATGACGAGAGCAGCAACGGCCCTTAGATTAGGGACTAGTAGTAGTAGTCGGCTTTTGTCTTCTTCTTCTCTGAGCAGTCGGCTCTTTTTTTGAAAGAAATCCCTCTATTAATGAAGAAAATGTTCTTCAATTAATTTCGCTTCCTTGTCAACTTTGCCGATCGTAGAACGAAGTTGTCGTATAGGGAGCCGATAGCAGGACATCGGCTCGCAGTATAAACGCGATCTGAGGCCAAGCCGTCGCCTAAACACGCGGTCCAACAGGTCTAACTCACGTCCAAACCATCAGATTGAACTCCTCAGCAAGCCACTAGGAAATTCATCTCAAATATCATGATTTCTGGCCTGTACCGATCCCATTAACCTGCTAATTTGAGCTTATTCCTCTAGAGTCGATAGCAATGTATCGGCTTTATTATTCTGAAGTCGATGCCCGTGCATCGGCAGTACTCGCATACTGTTGTCTCCGCACGTTTTCTCAAGTCGATGTCTGCACATCGGCTATGATTTTTTTCTATTTTACTAGCCGATTTAAAATCGGCCTCCATACCTTACTACCCCTCATCCCACATGCTTGGGAAATACTTCTTGAGGTGTTGACCATTGACGGCTACTGGGAACTTCACGCCGTCCAACTGTTCCAGCATGTATGCATTACCTTTCAAGGCCTGGACGACTTTGTACAGACCGTGCCAATTAGGAGACCATTTGCCATATGCCTTGTCCCTAGTTCCTAACGGCAACACAGCTTCCCATACTAGATCACCAACTTGAAATTCCTTTGGTCTAACCTTCTTATTGTAGGCACGAGCTACCCTGGCTTTGTTCTCCTTAATCTTCTCCAACGACCAAAGCCTAAGTTCTGTTGCGTCCTCAATAGTGTCGCTCATCAAAGCTGCATATTCTTCAGCTGTCAGATCATCCTGAAACGTGACACGTCTTGATCCAGCCGTAATTTCCCAAGGTAATACGGCTTCCTGTCCATAGACAAGCTGGTACGGCGAAGTCTTTATAGCTCCATGGCACGACATGCGGTAGGCCCACAAAGATTCTGATAACTTTTCATGCCAATCCCTAGGGTTCTCGTCAATTTTTCTCTTGATCAGCTTGATCAAGCTCTGATTGGACGCTTCAGCTTGCCCATTGGCTTGAGCATAGTATGGAGATGATCGGATCAGTTTAATCCCCATATCATCGCAGAACTTTCTGAATTCTTTAGAAACAAAGACCGAACCTCCATCGGTCGTGATAGTTTGGGGAATCCCGAACCTATGAATGATGTGTTCTTTCACAAACCTGATCACATCTTCTGATTTCACCTTCTTCATAGGGACGGCTTCCACCCACTTGGTGAAGTAATCTGTGATAACCAAAATCCATTCATGTTTTTTTACTTGACGCCGGATGGATTTTGCCGATCATATCCATGCCCCACCCTCGAAACGGCCAAGGCTTGATGATAGGGTTCATCGCTGATGCTGGTACCATCTGAATCTTCCCGAACATCTGGCACGCTTGGCACCCCTTGTAGTAATTGAAGCAATCTTCAAGCATGGTGGGCCAATAAAACCCTGATCGCCTGATTAGCCACTTCATCTTATGAGCCGACTGATGAGTTCCACAGGCGCCTTCATGCACCTCATGTAAGAGCCGATTAGACTCAGTTGGTCCCAGGCACTTGAGTAGTAACCCTTCCAACGTCCTGTAGAACATGTCGTCTCCTATGAGGACATACTTCATGGCTTTGTATCTTATCCGTTTAGGTGCCCCCCGAGCCGAATCTTTTAAGTAATTGAAGATTTCGGCTCTCCAATCATCCTGTTCCAGGAACTGTACCTGAACTTCCGACCCGTCAGATATATCTATATAGCCTGACGGCATTTGTGCGAAATTGTTGGCCTCGGTGTTTTGGGATCTTGGGACCCAATTAAAGTTGATGTACCGAAACTGTGTCATCAACTCACGGCATTCCATCCAATATGGGAAAAGCGATTCACTCTCGCACTTATATTCATCCGTGAGCTGGTTAATCACCAACTTGGAGTCTCCAAAAAGCTCTACTGCTTCTGCCCCGGCTTCCAGTAGCAACTCCATCCCCTTACGTACTGCCTCATATTCTGCTACATTGTTGGTGCAAGGGGTAGATAATCTGATGGAGAAGGAGTATTCTGCCCCCCGAGGCGACACGAGCAGAATGCCGATGCCACAACCATCGTCGCAAGCCGATCCATCGAAGAACATAGCCCATGCACGTATAGATAGTGCTGCTATATTGGTACTGATCCGTTCAGCTATAAGATCGGCCAACGCTTGTCCCTTGACTGCTTTCGCAGGCTGATACCGGAGATCGAACTCTGACAACGCAAACATCCACTTACCAAGTCGGCCTTTCAAAACAGGGGCCGACAACATGTGCTTGACAACATCTGACTTGCATATGACGATGATCTCTGCCGTCAAAAGGATGTGATGAAGCTTGGTGCATGTAAAGAACAGGCAGAGGCAAAGTTTCTCGACCTCAGGATATCTTGTCTCCGCGTCCAACATCCTTCTGCTGAGGTAGAAAACGACCTTTTCAACGCCCTCGTAGAGTTGCACCACTACCGAAGCGATGGACGTGTCAGCTACTGACAAGTAGATGTAGAACGGCCTGTCTTGCTGGGGCGGAACTAGCACAGGCGGCGTCGTCAGATACCGCTTAATCTCATCAAACGCCTGCTGCTGTTCTGCCCCCCAGTGAAACTCGTCATCAGATTTAGTTTTCACCAGCGCCATGAACGGCTCGATTCGTCCTGACAGATTAGAGATGAATCGTCGGACAAAATTGATCTTGCCGATGAGACGTTGGAGCTCCTTCTTCGTAGTGGGCGGCTGCATGGTGCGCACCGCCTCTTGACTTTTCAGGCCAATCTCAATTCCCCGTTCATGAACCAGAAAACCTAGGAACTGACCAGCCGTCACACCAAAAGCACACTTCTTCGGATTCATTCTCAGTCCGAACTTCCGAGTTCGGTCTAGGACGCGCCGTAAATCATCCAAGTGTCCCTCCATGGAGACAGATTTGACTACCACGTCGTCGATATAGATTTCCACCAACTTACCGATCAGATCATGAAATATATAATTCATGGCTCGTTGGTACGTTGCACCAGCATTCTTCAACCCAAAGGTCATGACTACATATTCAAACAAGCCTACTGCCCCTGGTACTCTGAATGCGGTCTTGTGTATATCTTCCGGAGCCATGAAGATTTGGTTATAGCCGGCGTTGCCATCCATGAAGCTCAACACCTTGTGGCCAGCAGCTGCATTGATCAATGTTTCTGCCACAGGCATCGGATACTCATCTTTTGGAGTGGCTCTGTTGAGATCCCGGAAATCGATGGCCACACGCCATCGGCCGTCCTTCTTCTCTACAGGAACAATACTGGAGATCCACTCAGCATACCTGCATGGCCTGATGAACCCGGCGGCCAACATCTTCTCGATCTCTTTCTTGACTTCTTCCAGAATTTCGGCCCTCATCTGACGTGCTCGTTGTTGGAACGGCCGAAATCCTTTCTTAAGAGGGAGCCGATGTTCAATGATGCTCCTGTCCAAACCAGGCATCTCGGTGTAATCCCATGCAAAGCAATCTGGGTATTCTTTTAACAGAGCTATCATCTGACCCCTGAGCTGTGGATCTAACTTCTTGCTGATAAAAGTCGGTCGCGGCTTATCCCCAGGACCGATGTCGACTTCCTCTAGCTCATCAGCCAATGTAAACCCATACCCTAGCTTTCCGTCACCTGTGAGGTCGATGCCACATACTGGGAGAGCAGGTGGTACGGATAATACGGGCCGATCGCTGGAATCGGCCTTCATCTTGATCATCACCAGGATCTTTTGGCAGTGTCGGGGCCGATCGCGTGGAATAGCTTCCTCCCTATCTTCGCTATGAGAGCAGCTGCCCTCGTCTCTACCCTTATCAGGGCGGTGCCCCAGCTCTACCATGTTGATGTTGAACGAGTATCTTGGCTGGCACCTCCCAGGGTACATGTCCTCCACCCTGTCAACGGCGTATGCCGGTGAATTCGGCACTTCTGGTGCCGCCAATGCGAATGACAACGGTGGACGGGACTGGAGTGGCACTTCTCCTTGGTAGGTCCCGAGAGCTGGTCCTGACGGAAAGTACTGGTGCCTCATGATTTCCTGTATCATCCGAAAAGCGACACGCTCCAAAGTATTCACCAGGCTCTCAGAATGGCGATGCAGCGAGTGAGTCACCATGTAGCCAATCTCCTGACGCAGGGACCTGGTGCGTTCTTCTGACGGGACGGACAAGTCCACTCCATCGAGCGCGCCTTCAGGTGAGAACCCTTTCCACCTGATGCCATGCGAACGGGTTCTGTGAAAAGAGCCGATGAGGTCGGCCTCGAGGATTGCTTTGACCTCGTCATACTTCTTCTTGAGCTCGTCGGTCAGATCCTCGTACGTGACTTTAGCGCCGTCCGCCATCTCAGATGTAGATGGCGATGTGGTTGATGTCGAAGCTGGTCCCACCGGGCGTGCCAGAATGTGTTGCGGTCAGAAACCCACCGGCGAGCAGCGACGGGCAACACAGTAGAGCCGGGAACAACTTAGGGCTGCGGCTGGCCCTGGTCCCTCCGAGCGACGGCCCGCAAAGCCTCTGGTACGCACGTCCGATGCTGGTGCAAGGGCGTGCCACCTGACCTATACCTGGTCAGGAAGGTGATGGAGATGCCTCGCTTAGTTTCCTGCATGGCATACACGTAAACATTAAATACGAGCCTCGATCGGCTCTCAGGTTATCCTGTGAATCGGCTCAAGGAGCCGATCCACCCATGATTCGTACGAGGTGCATGAATATATGGTGGTCCTGCTTGATCAAGATAAAGCTAAAGCGATCTACGATGATTTAGGGTTTTCACCGCATAATCGGATCATCCTACTCACGATTGGGCCTCGCGGTCACGTACGGTGATCGTAAGCCGGTCCTAGACAAGGCCTAAAAACCAACACGAGGTTGATCCTCGGAACATCCTGTCTAGGGCTAGCAAACTACACCCTACGCGTCGCTGGATCCTCCAACCCTTTGTAAGGCCTAACTATTGCAGATATTAAACTAATCCTTGAAGAACAAGGAGCAACCGTAACGGATCGGATCTACTAAACAATGATCAAGCGGGGTGCCGCCCCTACACCTAAGATAGGTGTAAGGGTGGCTAGATGTATAAGGGTTGCACTACGACAGCATATGATACGAAGAACAATGCTAACCCTAACACATCTAAGATAACTACGTTGCTCGCCATCAAAAAGGCTTCAGTACGAGCAACGCATGAACAACGAAATAAGCTTATGCTGCCTAGATCGCAAGATGCGATCTAGGCAGCATGATGCTTACCGGAAGAAACCCTCGAGACGAAGGAGTTGGCGATGCACCGAGATTGATTTGTGGTGAACGTTGGTTGTTGTTTATTTCATAAACCCTAGATACATATTTATAGTCCAGGGGACTTTCTAACGTGGGAATAATCCCAACCGTGCACGAGGCAAACTCTAACTAACCGACACGTAATCTACTATGTAACAGATACAAGGGCAAACTAGCCCAAACTTTGCATATAAGGCCGATTCACGTATTTCTTCCGTGTATATTCTTCAAATCCATCTTGATCGCGGCCCACCTCTGACTCGGTCAAATTCTGGTGATAACAGTAGCACATGAAAATTTACTTGGAATGGTTTGAAATGCCATGCATAGGTATTTATGGTGGACACTTTGGAATAACTTGGTTTTCAGGGATTTGGAAGCACGAGCAGCATTCCCGCTTAGTACAAGTGAAGGCTAGCAATAGACTGGGAAGCGACAATCAAGAGAGCAATAACTGTCATAATCATGCTTGCGACAAAATAAAATTAACGGAGGCATAAAAGTGATACAAGAACTCTGAAGCAAAGTAACCGAGGCTTAATTGACTTTTGTTTCAGTCATATGCATGCGTGAGCATGTGCCAAGTCGATTCAAATGAATTATTCAGAGGAGGATACCACAATGTCATACCTATCTATGAATAAAACAATGCAAGCAAATATTCATGACATGCTACTCATATTAATAAATTGGAACTAAACATGAGAGATCATGAACTACTAGACTTTCATTAAATGACATATACCTCACATGAACCAACTAAGCATGCTCACATGGATGAGTATATGTACAAAAATGAAAACAAATAGAGTTCATACCAGCCTCTCACCACAGTCGAGTTGTCGTAGATCGTCATTATTGCCTTTCACTTGTGTGGCTTGAATAAGATGGAATGAAAACCAAGCTCCAACCACCGAAGACCGCTGAACTCCATAGTGAACTTTACAAAACCAAAGAAGAACAACAAATATTTTTGGTGTTTTCGAATTGGAAACAAGAACAAAAGGAAACAAGCAAACAAAGTAAAATCTTTTTGGATTTTCTCATAGCAAACCAACGATAGTAAATAAAGCAAAATAGGAACAAGAAACCAACAAATGGTAAAGAGAAACAACAGAAATATTTTTGGTCTTTTTGTGTTTTAGGAAAGAGACAAAGCAAAAACAAGAGAATGAAAACTAAAAGAGTCACATAAACATGAAGTGGCAGAAATCCGTCAAACTTGACAGCAGTACAGTAATAATTTTTTACGAAAATCTTCCGCTGTTCAACGCGAAAAGTGCTCATCTAATGAAAGTTAGATGATAACCTAGGGAACATGTACAAAAATTGGCTGCTCAAAATAACGTTTTGGCTATTTTTAGGAATTTTTTAGTATCAGTCCAGAATCTGTTTTTTAGACAGCACTTCCCCAAATATCATCTTCCTCATATTAGAGGCAACTATCGGCACACAAATGAAATAAAAATATAAAGGTAAAGGTTACTACAGTAGTAACAACCTTCAAAAACTAAAATAAGAACCTACTGAAATAAAAAATAACTGAAAGAGAAACAACCAAAAGAAGCGAAACAAGTATATACAAATGACCGGCAATTGTAATATGCAATGAATGAGTGATGCCGGCATACCTCCCCCCAAGCTTAGGCTTTTGGCCTAAGTGGAGATCAACCCCACCGAGGGTCAGGGTTCCACGCCGGTGGATCATACATGGCGTGGTCATAATAAGATCCCTGTGCAGCAGAAAAGGATGAAGGCTCCACATGCCCAAAATGCTGATGTGAAGAACTTGCTGCATCGGATGACAAGTCGAGGGGTTCCTCGGCCTCCTCCATGCCGTCCCGTGCATGATGGCCGCTCCTCTCTATGTATGCATCAAGTTCATCTTCTGTGACCGACCAATTTTCCCTGGAACCAAGGTTAAACAAAGCAGGTGCAGGCAATCCAACTAGCCTTTCAGATTTAGTTACTCTCCACTTTTTCTTGAAAAAGGTTATCTCATAGGACAGGTTATTCAAATTAGACCAATTAGAAACAAAGTCATGTTTTATCATGGAAACAATATCAAGTTTCTCTATAGAGAGCTGAACATCAAGAGGGTGAGGTTCTACACCATGCATAGCTAGCAAACGAGAGGCAATAAGACTGATGACGCGTAAAGCACACGCTCGTTGGGAACCCCAAGTGGAAGGTGTGATGCGTACAGCAGCAAGTTTCCCTCAGTAAGAAACCAAGGTTTATCGAACCAGTAGGAGCCAAGAAGCACGTTGAAGGTTGATGGCGGCGGGATGTAGTGCGGCGCAACACCAGGGATTCCGGCGCCAACGTGGAACCTGCACAACACAACCAAAGTACTTTGCCCCAACGAAACAGTGAGGTTGTCAATCTCACCGGCTTGCTGTAACAAAGGATTAACCGTATTGTGTGGAAGATGATTGTTTGCAGAAAACAGTAGAACAGTATTGCAGTAGATTGTATTTCAGTAAAGAGAATTGGACCGGGGTCCACAGTTCACTAGAGGTGTCTCTCCCATAAGACAAACAGCATGTTGGGTGAACAAATTACAGTTGGGCAATTGACAAATAAAGAGAGCATGACAATGCACATACATATCATGATGAGTATAGTGAGATTTAATTGGGCATTACGACAAAGTACATAGACCGCCATCCAACTGCATCTATGCCTAAAAAGTCCACCTTCAGGTTATCATCCGAACCCCCTCCAGTATTAAGTTGCAAAGCAACAGACAATTGCATTAAGTATGGTGCGTAATGTAATCAACAACTACATCCTTAGACATAGCATCAATGTTTTATCCCTAGTGGCAACAGCACAACACAACCTTAGAACTTTCTGTCACTGTCCCAGGTGTCAATGCAGGCATGAACCCACTATCGAGCATAAGTACTCCCTCTTGGAGTTACAAGCATCTACTTGGCCAGAGCATCTACTAGTAACGGAAAGCATGCAAGATCATAAACAACACATAAGTATAACTTTGATAATCAACATAACAAGTATTCTCTATTCATCGGATCCCAACAAACGCAACATATAGAATTACAGATAGATGATCTTGATCATGTTAGGCAGCTCACAAGATCCGACAATGATAGCACAATGGGGAGAAGACAACCATCTAGCTACTGCTATGGACCCATAGTCCAGGGGTAGACTACTCACACATCACACCGGAGGCGACCATGGCGGCGTAGAGTCCTCCGGGAGATGATTCCCCTCTCCGGCAGGGTGCCGGAGGCGATCTCCTGGATCCCCCGAGATGGGATCGGCGTTGGCGGCGTCTCTGGAAGGTTTTCCGTATCGTGGCTCTTGGTACTGGGGGTTTCGTTACGGAGGCTATTTGTAGGCGGAAGGGCAGGTCAAGAGGCGGCACGGGGGTCCCACACCATAGGGCCGCGCGGCCAAGGGGGGGGCCACGCCGCCCTAGGGGGTGGCCCCCTCGTGGCCCCTCTTCGTCTCTCCTTCGGACTTCTGGAAGCTTCGTGGAAAAATAGGCCCCTGGGCTTTGATTTCGTTCAATTCCGAGAATATTTCCTTACTAGGATTTCTGAAACCAAAAACAGCAGAAAACAGCAACTGGCACTTCGGCATCTTGTTAATAGGTTAGTTCCAGAAAATGCACGAATATGACATAAAGTGTGCATAAAACATGTAGATAACATCAATAATGTGGCATGGAACATATGAAATTATCGATACATCGGAGACGTATCAGCATCCCCAAGCTTAGTTCTGCTCGTCCCGAGCAGGTAAAAAGATAACACAGATAATTTCTGGAGTGACATGCCATCATAATCTTGATCATACTATTTGTAAAGCATATGTAGTGAATGCAGCGATCAAAACAATATATATGACATGAGTAAACAAGTGAATCATAAAGCAAAGACTTTTCATGAATAGCACTTCAAGACAAGCATTAATAAGTCTTGCATAAGAGTTAACTCATAAAGCAATAATTCAAAGTAAAGGTATTGAAGCAACACAAAAGAAGATTAAGTTTCAGCGGTTGCTTTCAACTTGTAACATGTATATCTCATGGATATTGTCAACATAGAGTAATATAATAAGTGCAATAAGCAAGTATGTAGGAATCAATGCACAGTTCACACAAGTGTTTGCTTCTTAAGGTGGAGAGAAATAGGTGAACTGACTCAACATTGAAAGTAAAAGAATGGTCCTCCATAGAGGAAAAGCATCGATTGCTATATTTGTGCTAGAGCTTTGATTTTGAAAACATGAAACAATTTTGTCAACGGTAGTAATAAAGCATATGCATCATGTAAATCATATCTTATAAGTTGCAAGCCTCATGCATAGTGTACCAATAGTGCCCGCACCTTGTCCTAATTAGCTTGGACTACCTGGATTATCACCGCAATACATATGCTTTCACCAAGTATCACAAAGGGGTACCTCTATGCCGCCTGTACAAAGGTCTAAGGAGAAAGCTCGCATTTGGATTTCTCGCTTTTGATTATTCTCAACTTAGACATCCATACCGGGACAACATAGACAACAGATAATGGACTCCTCTTTTAATGCTTAAGCATTCAACAACAATTAATTCTTTTCTCATTAGAGATTTGAGGATGTTTGTCCAAAACTGAAACTTCCACCATGGATCATGGCTTTAGTTAGCGGCCCAATGTTCTTCTCTAACAATATGCATGCTCAAACCATTCAACTCAGTGTAGATCGCCCTTACTTCAGACAAGACGAACATGCATAGCAACTCACATGAAATTCAACAATGAAAAGTTGATGGCGTCCCCAGTAAACATGGTTATCGCACAACAAGCAACTTAATAAGAGATAAAGTGCATAATTACATATTCAATACCACAATAGTTTCTAAGCTATTTGTCCCATGAGCTATATATTGCAAAGGTGAATGATGGAATTTTAAAGGTAGCACTCAAGCAATTTACTTTGGAATGGCGGAAAATACCATGTAGTAGGTAGGTATGGTGGACACAAATGGCATAGTGGTTGGCTCAAGTATTTTGGATGCATGAGAAGTATTCCCTCTCGATACAAGGTTTAGGCTAGCAAGGCTTATTTGAAACAAACACAAGGATGAACCGGTGCAGCAAAACTCACATAAAAGACATATTGAAAACATTATAAGACTCTACACCGTCTTCCTTGTTGTTCAAACTCAATACTAGAAATTATCTAGACCTTAGAGAAACCAAATATGCAAACCAAATTATAGCATGCTCTATGTATTTCTTCATTAATGGGTGCAAAGCATATGATGCAAGAGCTTAATCATGAGCACAACAATTGCCAAGTATCACATTACCCAAGACATTTATAGCAATTACTACATGTATCATTTTCCAATTCCAACCATATAACAATTTAACGAAGGAGAAACTTCGCCATGAATACTATGAGTAGAGCCTAAGGACATACTTGTCCATATGCTACAGCGGAGCGTGTCTCTCTCCCATAAAGTGAATGCTAAGATCCATTTTATTCAAACAAAACAAAAAATAAAAACAAACCGACGCTCCAAGAAAAAGCACATAAGATGTGATGGAATAAAAATATAGTTTCAGGGGAGGAACCTGATAATGTTGTCGATGAAGAAGGGGATGCCTTGGGCATCCCCAAGCTTAGACGCTTGAGTCTTCTTGATATATGCAGGGGTGAACCACCGGGGCATCCCCAAGCTTAGAGCTTTCACTCTCCTTGATCATGTTGCATCATACTCCTCTCTTGATCCTTGAAAACTTCCTCCACACCAAACTCGAAACAACTCATTAGAGGGTTAGTGCACAATAAAAATTAACATATTCAGAGGTGACACAATCATTCTTAACACTTCTGGACATTGCATAATGCTACTGGACATTAGTGGATCAAAGAAATTCATCCAACATAGCAAAAGAGGCAATGCGAAATAAAAGGCAGAATCTGTCAAAACAGAACAGTTCGTATTGACGAATTTTAAAATGGCACCAGACTTGCTGAAATGAAAATGCCCAAATTGAATGAAAGTTGCATACATATCTGAGGATCATGCACGTAAATTAGCTTAATTTTCTGAGCTACCTACAGGGAGGTGGACCCAGATTCGTGACAGCAAAGAAATCTGGAACTGTGCAGTAATCCAAATCTAGTACTTACTTTTCTATCAATGGCTTAACTTGGCACAACAAAACACAAAACTAAGATAAGGAGAGGTTGCTACAGTAGTAAACAACTTCCAAGACACAAAATAAAAACAAAGTACTGTAGCAAAATAACACATGGGTTATCTCCCAAGAAGTTCTTTCTTTATAGCCATTAAGATGGGCTCAGCAGTTTTAATGATGCACTCGCAAGAAATAGTATTTGAAGCAAAAGAGAGCATCAAGAGGCAAATTCAAAACAAATTTAAGCCTAACATGCTTCCTATGAAAAGGAATCTTGTACACAAATAAATTCATGAAAAGCAAAGTGACAAGATCAGGAAGATAAAACAAGTGTAGTTTCAAAAATTTCAGCACATAGAGAGGTGTTTTAGTAACATGAAAATTTCTACAACCATATTTTCCTCTCTCATAATAACTTTCAGTAGCATCATGAGCAAACTCAACAATATAACTATCACATAAAGCATTCTTATCATGAGTCTCATGCATAAAATTATTACTCTCCACATAGGCATAATGAATTTTATTAGTTGTAGTGGGAGCAAATTCAACAAAGTAGCTATCATTATTATTCTCATCATCAAATATAGGAGGCATATTGTAATCATAATCAAATTTATCCTCCATAACAGGCGGTACTAAAAGACCAATATCATTATCATAAATAGGAGGCAAAGTATCATCAAAGTAAATTTTCTCCTCAATGCTTGGGGGAATAAAAAGATCATGAAAACCAGCTTCCCCAAGCTTAGAACTTTCTATATTATTACCAACAATGGTGTTCAAAGCGTTCATACTAATATTACTACCAGCATGCAAATAAGATTCCATAGGTTTTTTAATTTTCGCATCAAACAATCCATGTTTTAAATCAGGAAATAGAAATAGAAGCTCATTCTTGTCCATTATGCCAAACTAGTGAAATAAAAAAACATGCATGATATTAAGTAAAGTAAAACAAGTAACTAATTTTTTTGTGTTTTTGATTTAGTGCAGCAAACAAAGTAGTAAATAAAACTAAGCAAGACAAAAACAAAGTAAAGAGATTGAGAAGTGGAGACTCCCCTTGCAGCGTGTCTTGATCTCCCCGGCAACGGCGCCAGAAATTTAGCTTGATGACGCGTAAAGCACACGCTCGTTGGGAACCCCAAGTGGAAGGTGTGATGCGTACAGCAGCAAGTTTCCCTCAGTAAGAAACCAAGGTTTATCGAACCAGTAGGAGCCAAGAAGCACGTTGAAGGTTGATGGCGGCGGGATGTAGTGCGGCGCAACACCAGGGATTCCGGCGCCAACGTGGAACCTGCACAACACAACCAAAGTACTTTGCCCCAACGAAACAGTGAGGTTGTCAATCTCACCGGCTTGCTGTAACAAAGGATTAACCGTATTGTGTGGAAGATGATTGTTTGCAGAAAACAAGAGAACAAGATTGCAAGAGATTGTATTTCAGTAAAGAGAATTGGACCGGGGTCCACAGTTCACTAGAGGTGTCTCTCCCATAAGACAAACAGCATGTTGGGTGAACAAATTACAGTTGGGCAATTGACAAATAAAGAGAGCATGACAATGCACATACATATCATGATGAGTATAGTGAGATTTAATTGGGCATTACGACAAAGTACATAGACCGCCATCCAACTGCATCTATGCCTAAAAAGTCCACCTTCAGGTTATCATCCGAACCCCCTCCAGTATTAAGTTGCAAAGCAACAGACAATTGCATTAAGTATGGTGCGTAATGTAATCAACAACTACATCCTTAGACATAGCATCAATGTTTTATCCCTAGTGGCAACAGCACAACACAACCTTAGAACTTTCTCACATCGTCCTGTGTCAATGCAGCATGAACCCACTATCGAGCATAAGTACTCCCTCTTGGAGTTACAAGCATCTACTTGGCCAGAGCATCTACTAGTAACGGAAAGCATGCAAGATCATAAACAACACATAAGTATAACTTTGATAATCAACATAACAAGTATTCTCTATTCATCGGATCCCAACAAACGCAACATATAGAATTACAGATAGATGATCTTGATCATGTTAGGCAGCTCACAAGATCCGACAATGATAGCACAATGGGGAGAAGACAACCATCTAGCTACTGCTATGGACCCATAGTCCAGGGGTAGACTACTCACACATCACACCGGAGGCGACCATGGCGGCGTAGAGTCCTCCGGGAGATGATTCCCCTCTCCGGCAGGGTGCCGGAGGCGATCTCCTGGATCCTCCGAGATGGGATCAGCGTTGGCGGCGTCTCTGGAAGGTTTTCCGTATCGTGGCTCTCGGTACTGGGGGTTTCGTTACGGAGGCTATTTGTAGGCGGAAGGGCAGGTCAAGAGGCGGCACGGGGGCCCCACACCATAGGGCCGCGCGGCCAAGGGGGGGGGGGCCGCGCCGCCCTAGGGTGTGGCCCCCTCGTGGCCCCTCTTCATCTCTCCTTCGGACTTCTGGAAGCTTCGTGGAAAAATAGGCCCCTGGGCTTTGATTTCGTCCAATTCCGAGAATATTTCCTTACTAGGATTTCTGAAACCAAAAACAGCAGAAAACAGCAACTGGCACTTCGGCATCTTGTTAATAGGTTAGTTCCAGAAAATGCACGAATATGACATAAAGTGTGCATAAAACATGTAGATAACATCAATAATGTGGCATGGAACATAAGAAATTATCGATACGTCGGAGACGTATCAGAGACCTCCACAAATTCCTCCTTTATCACGATTAGTAGCAAGCCTAAAAGCTATCAAAGCACCCAAATTATAAGTTCTATCACGTTGCAATGCAGCAGCTAAGAAAACCAAATCATGGATGGATAACTTATTTGCATTCTTTCTAGCAAGTACGCACTTGGTGATAAAGTAAGCAAAATAGCGAATAGCTGGGAGTTGAATACTACGAATTTTATCACTCTCATCTGAGAAGCTTCTCCCTTGACATATCATCTTGTATAGACTCAAGAGTTCCTGCGGCAGCCCCCTAATCTTCTCACATGATCCCCATTGTGGCACTTTAATAGCTGCACAAAAATCATCAAAGGGCAAGTTGATAGTTTTATTGTAGATTTTATATCGAACCATGGGGTTAGATTGGGACCAATGGAATTCAAAATCCTGCACCACTGACATGGTTAGTTTTGCATATTGGTAAGGTTCACCAACAACAAAATCTTCCAACCCTGCATTAGAAATCAGATTTTGAACATCCTGAAAAATTCCCGCACTCCTCATGAAATCGGTGCATGGGTAGTAGGAGGGGTATACTCCCTCTTCACGGTGGACTCTCATAACTTCATGCACCTCCAATTCATGTTGGTTGAGTTGGTGTCTATTCCACTCCATTTTCTGAAATTTTTCAACAATCATTATAAAAGTTGATTTTGAGAAATATAAATGAGGAAAACTACTATAGGAACTTGATAGGGTACTAAACATGCATCAAAACTAATTTTTACAACTTAGAACAAGCATGCAAACTCACTTAACATGTCACCTACAGCAGCAAAATACTCAAGATATACTCAACCAAACAAAATTCTATTTGGATAATCAGAGGAGTCACATACCGGAGAACAAATGTGCCAAATTTCAGACAGAAATCTGGGCTGAGTAAGGAGATCAAGAAATCCTGAGCTCTCGGGCAAAAACGTGAGTGAGAACGAACTGGTTCGAGTTTTTTCGGGAGAGAGAGTGGAATGAGTGGAAGGGATGACTAAGTGGGGCCAGGAGGGGCCCTCACCACAGGGTGGCGCGCCCCCCTTGCTGGCCGCGCCGCCAGGTGGGGTGCAGCCCTGGGGTGCCCCACTAGTCAGCCCCAGGCGCTCCCATGTTGCATTTTGAAAAATAGGACCAGCGGTGTAATTTTTGTAAATTTTTGAAAACTTCGAAAAATGCACATTTCTGGGTGTTAAAGTAACTATTACAGGGCAGAAAAAGATCTTCAAACTTCTAAACAACTAAAGCATCTTGCAAAACAAGTAGTACTACAGCAAGCAAACAAGTGGGGAGAAAGAAAGAAATGTTGTTTAGCTCTTCTATGCATATAAAATGTACTTGTTAACAAGGTTAATCAAGTCTTGCCACCAAATAAATTTTACATGACATAAGAAGAAATAAACCTCAAATCAATCATGTTACCTTATATTGTATTGATATGGATCCAATCATAATATTCTGATATCCTTGTATAGGCTCATATATAGGACAATCAATAACTCCTACTTTGATAGTTCTCAAATTAGAAATTGTATTAACTCCATATACTTTATCAATCCTCTTGGGAAAATAAACAGTATGCTCCTTGTCATCAACATTAAAAGTAACTTTTCCTTTATTGCAATCAATAATAGCCCCTGCAGTGTTAAGAAAAGGTCTTCCAAGAATAATAGACATATTATCATCTTCAGGCATTTCCAACACAACAAAATCAGTTAATATTAAGCAATTATTAGCAACTTGAACAGGAACATCCTCACATATACCAACAGGAACAGCAGTAGATTTATCAGCCATTTGCAAAGATATATCAGTTGGTATCAACTTATCTAAATAAAGTCTCTTGTAAAGAGAAAAAGGCATAACACTAACTCCTGCTCCCAAATCACATAGAGCAGTTCTAACATAATTATTCTTGATGGAACAAGGGATAGTCGGTATACTTGGGTCTCCCAGCTTCTTTGGAACCTTGCCATTGAAAGAGTAATTAGCAAGCATAGTGGAAATCTCCTCATTAGGAATTTTCCTTTTGTTAGAGACAATATCTTTCATATACTTTGAATAAGGAGGCAATTTAATAGCATCAGTCAAAGGGATTTGCAGGAACAAAGGTTTCATCCAATCACAAAATTTATTATAGTGTTCGTCCTCCTTTGATTTTAGTTTCTTAGCAGGAAAAGGCATTTGCTTTTGAACCCAAGGTTCTCTTTCATTACCATGTTTCTTAGCAATAAAATCTTCTCTAGTATACTTTTTATTTTTAGCATGCTTTTCAGGTTCATCTTCAACCTCTTCTTTATCAGAAGCATCATTCTTATCATTATCTTTATCATATTCATTACCACTTTCAGTTTCATTATCAGAAATAGAAATACTATTAGGATCATTAACAGGCTCAGAGGATTCTACAACAGTTTTATGTTTCTTCTTCTTTTTCTTAGAAGGAGCACTAATTTCTTTAGTTCGTTGAGAATCTTGTTCAACTCTTTTGGGATGCCCCTCAGGATATAGAGGATCCTGAGTAGAACACCGCCTCTAGTTGTTACTTCATAAGCATGTTTTTCTTTAGAAGTATTTCTTAACAAGTCATTTTGCACTTTAGTAAGTTGATCAATTTGAGTTTGAACCATATGAAAATGTTTAACAAGCATCTTAACATCATTGGAGGTTCTCTCCACAATATCATGCAATTTACTAATAGCTTGAGAATTTTCCATTAAATGATTCTCTACTCTCATATTAAAGTTATCTTGCTTAACAACATAATTATCAAATTCATCTAAACATTGATCAGGAGGTTTTGAGTAAGGAATATCTTCTTTATCAAAGCGTTGAAGAGAATGTACCTCAATCATGGATAAGGGGGAGTTATCTTACATAAATCTTCTATGGGAGGTAAATTCTTCACATCTTCGGATTTAATACCTTTCTCTTTAAGAGATTTCTTGGCTTCTCTCATATCTTCATCACTTAATTTAATCATACCCCTCTTCTTCAATATTGGTGTTGGGGTTGGTTCAGGTGTAGTCCAATCATCATGATTTTGGCTTATTCTAGCCATTAATTCTTTAGCTTCGTCTGGAGTTCTTTTCCTGAAAACACAACCAGCACAACTATCCAGGTATGCCCTAGACTCAATGGTTAGTCCACTATAAAATATATCAAGTAAGTCATGCTTTTCCAAATCATGTCTAGGCCGAGCTCTAAGAAGAGAGCAAAACCTTGCCCAAGCTTCAGGCAATTTCTCTCCATCTTCCTGGTCAAAACTATAAATTTTCTGCAAAGCAATATGTTGAGCACTAGCAGGAAAATATTTTCGAAAGAACACATCAAGCAAACCATTTGGACTATCAATAGAATCAGGAGGCAAACTATTATACCAGGTTTTAGCATCATCCTTTAATGAGAAGGGAAAAAATTTAGCAACAAAATAAGTACGCTTCTTAATATCATCAGAAAACAAGCTACTCAAAGTAGAAAGCTCATTCATGTGTTCTACAGCACTTTCTTTTTCAGTACCACAAAAAGGTGTTTTCTCAACAATTGATATATGAGATAAATCAAGAGAAAAATCATAATCCTTATCCTTAATGTTTATAGGAGATGTGGCAAATTTAGGATCAGGAGACAGTTTATATCTAACAGCATGTTGTGCAAGAAGCTTTTTAATGTTACTTGCACCAGTAGTAGCATTACATTTATCAATAAAATCATCATCAAGTTCCACATAATCTTCATCAAGATCATCACTAGAGTGTTCAACAGACTCAGGTGAATTAACAGGTGTAACAGTATTTTCATTAGGAATTTCAGTATTTTCAATTTGTCTAGACCTAGCAATTGTAGCATCTAGAAAAGAACCTAATGAACCATTATCATCAAGCACAGCAGAAGCATCATCAAGATTATAAGAGGAATTTTCAGATTCAGCAGAAGTACCAGCATGTGAAGCTTGTGGTGGTGAAACAAGTTGACTTATCACAGATGGTGAATCAAGAGCAGCAGAGGTACTCAGAGTTGTACCTTTTCTTGTAGTGGATGGTAATATGGCGACTTTAGCATCGCGAGATTTACCCATGATGGAGGATTTGCAGCGAACAATATCAATCCAGGTGAACTTGCAAATAAAGCTATGCTCCCCGGCAACGGCGCTTAAAATAGTCTTGATGACCCACAAGTATAGGGGATCGCAACAGTCTTCGAGGGAAGTAAAACCCAATTTATTGATTCGACACAAGGGGAGCCAAAGAATATTTGTAAGCCTTAACAGCGGAGTTGTCAATTCAGCTGCACCTAGAAACAGACTTGCTCGCAATAGTTTATCAATGGCAACAGTTTTATAGCAGTAGCAGTAGTGAAATATAAGCAGCAGTGTAATAAAGACAGCAGTAGTGATTATAGTAAACAGCAGGATTAAAATACTGTAGGCACAGGGATGGATGAACGGGCGCTGCATGGATAAGAGAACTCATGTAACAATCAAGGCAGGGCATTTGCAGATAGTAATAAAACAGTATCCAAGTACTAAATAACCATAGGCATGTGTTCCGTATATAGTCGTACGTGCTCGTAATGAGAAACTTGCACAACATCTTCTGTACTACCAGCCGGTGGCAGCCGGGCCTCTAGGGAAACTACTGGTAATTAAGGTACTCCTTTTAATAGAGTACCGGAGCAAAGCATTAACACTCCGTGAACACATGTGATCCTCATATCACAGCCTTCCCCTCCGGTTGTCCCAATTTCTGTCACTTTGGGGCCTCGGGTTCCGGACAGCAATATGTGTATACAACTTGCAGGTAAGATCATAAAACAATGAATATCATCATGAATCAATAACATGTTCAGATCTGAAATCATGGCACTCGGGCCCTAGTGACAAGCATTAAGCATAACAAGTTGCAACAATATCATAAAAGTACCAACAACGGATACTAGGCACTATGCCCTAACAATCTTATGCTATTACATGAACAATCTCATCCAATCCCTACCATCCCCTTCAGCCTACAGCGGGGGAATTACTCACACATGGATGGGGGAAACATGGATGGTTGATGGAGAGGCGTCGGTGGCGATGATGGCGATGATCTCCTCCAATTCCCCATCCCGGAAGGGTGCCAGAACGGAGTTTCTGATCCCGAGACGGAGTTTCACGATGGCGGTGGAGTTCTGGATGTCTTCTGGCAATTTCGTCGAACCCCCGTGCGTTTTTAGGTCAAAGGCCTTAAGTAGTCCAGAGGGGAGCGTCGGGGGCTGCCCGAGGCGTCACCACCATAGGGCGGCGCGGCCCAGGGGCCCACCGCGCCGCCTGGTGATGTGGGCGCCTCGTGGCCCCCCTCCGTCTCGTCTTCTGGCTCCGTAGGTCTTCTATGAAAATAGGCCCATTGCAATTATTTTCGGGGATTTTCCTGAAAGTCGAGTTTCTGCACAAAAATAAGACACCAGGGCAATTCTGCTGAAAACAGCGTTAGTCCGTGTTAGTTGTATCCAAAACACACAAATTAGAGGCAAAACCATAGCAAAAGTGTTCGGGAAAGTAGATACGTTTTGGACGTATCAGGAGACGATCTCTAACCAGAACTCCGCACTGATTTTTAAATGTCACTCTGACACTCGCGGGTGCCACCGGTTGGCCTTTCGGTGATATAGCTTCAATTGTGAAGTGGTCTTTTTTGGTCAACTTCTTTGCCGGGCCTCGTTTCTCCAACTTATATTCGGAGGCCTAAGAGAATAAAAATTAATTAATTTATATACAAATGTACATATAGAATTCCATTAATGCCTCAACTGATCGTATACCTCGTCATGACCGGAGCCGTCGGCTTCTCCATCATCGGAGCTGCGGGCTTCTCCATCACCGGAGCCGCGGGCTTCTCCAACACCAGAGCCGCGGTCTTGTCCAGCTCCGGAGCCGTCGGCTTGTCCATTACCGGAGTCGCGCTCTTCTCCGTCGGCTTCTGGGCCATCGCGGATTATGTCCTCGAATAGGTCTTCTTGTTCCAAGTCTCGATGGATTTCGAATGGATCCATTGTTTCTGCAAAAAAATAAATCGATAAGTACATGTTCTAACCCTAACCAAACCCTAACCCTAATCAAACACTAACCAATGGTCACGTGTTTGTGAGAGGGAGAGGGTGTCGGCGACGCGTGTTTGCGAGAGGGAGAGGGTGTCAGCGATGCGTGTTTGCGAGAGGGAGAGGGTGTCGTCGACGCGTGTTTGCGAGAGGGAGAGGGTGTCGGCGATGCGTGTTTGCGAGAGGGAGAGGGTGTCGCCGACGCGTGTTTGCGAGAGGGAGAGGGTGTCGCCGACGCGTGTTTGCGAGAGGGAGAGGGTGTCGGCGACGCGTGTTTGTGAGAGGGAGAGGGTGTCGGCGACGCGTGTTTGCGAGAGGGAGAGGGTGTCGGCGACGCGTGTTTGCAAGAGGGAGAGGGGTGTCGGCAACGTGTGTTTGCAAATGAATGTGTAGATCTCATTTTACGGGTATAGTACTCGGATTAGGCATTTAAAAATGTATGATTTTTCAAAGTTCTGTAAGGTCACATTTTATAGCTCCATAATGTTCCTTATATTTTTAGGATTTCAACAGTGTAAAGTTTGTGATTTTTGGACAAGCAGAGCTCTGGTTATGATTTTTGCAAAGCGCGGACTGTCGAAACAGAGATTAACGCAAACTAGGGTGTGTCCCTGACACTTGGCGCTCTACTATTGGTCGATACCACTTCGCACGGATCAGCCTCTTTATCCGTTGGATCTAACTAACATGGATGGCCATATTTAATTGCAGAGATGGGAAAAAAATGAAAAGGGAATGCTCACGTGGCGGCGACGTGGCGCTGATGTGGCGGCGAAAATGGTGGTGCGGCGGCTCTGCGCACCGGCGGCGAACGGCGGCGAGCCGGGGGTGCTCCTTGGCGACGGCGAGGTGGTCCTCCGAGTTCGACGCGACGCGGCGGGTTCGATGCTGGGGTCGGCGTCCTCGTGCGCGTGCGGGAACGACGAGGGCGAGCGGCGGGCGGCGGCGGTCAGCGCGGTCGTCGATGGGGATGACGCTCTGCTGCGCTAGAGAGTGAGGGGAGGGGGTCAGGGGGGTGCGCACGAGAGAGGGGAGTAAGAGGGTGCCAAAAATAGGCGGCGAGGCTCACCGGCGGCGTCGAATTCGAGTTCGAATGGCGGCGGGTCTGCGGGGCTCCGGTGAGTAAATTCGGCGGTCTGGGGGAGGGCGCGAGCGTGGTGGGGAAAATGGGGAGGAGGCAGGCGCGGCGGCAGTGGCGGCGCCATAGCTCGAGGTGCTGGCGGCAGAGGAGAGGCTCGAGGCGCGGCGTCGTCGGCGGCGGCGCAATCCGGCAGCCTAGCGGCGTCTGAGAATTAGGGTTGGCCTCCAGTCGTCGCGGGTCGTCGCTCGGCCCGCGACGCGCAGAGATTTTATACCATGCCCCCTTTTGTCGCGGGTTGTGCCACGGCCCGCGACAAAAGGCCCCACTTTTGTCGCGGGTGGTGCCACCACCCGCGACAAAAGGGGGGGTCTTTTGTCGCGGGTCGACTAACCACCCGCGACAAAAGGGGTTGGGGGCTGATCCGTGGGAACTGCATCCAACGGCTCCGGCCGTTTGAATCCAACGGCCTGGAGCCATTGGACACGGATCAGTCTCCTTTTCCCTCAGTCCCTTTTCTGTTTATCTATTTTAAATTAATAAAACCTATTATTTTAATAACTTTTGAATGGTAACTCAAATAGAAATGTTTTACATATGAAAATTGATCAGAAAAATCCAATGAACATGAATATGACATCCATATACCTATTTGCATCTCGCATCATATCAAATGTTGATAGTCGTGTATGTTTCACCCCTAATGATATGCGGAGTGACACCGACTAAGGTTTCCCCGCTCCGTTTAACTTTGATCCGTTTCTGTTTCTTTTCTACTGCGCACCGCCGGCCTGCCACACGTGTCGCTTCCCCGTGCCACGTGTCGCCGCCGCTTCCACGTTCCTCGCCCCGTCGCTGCCGGCGTGCGACGTGTAGCCGTGGCTTACACGTGCCATGCCCCGCGTGCGCTATATAGAGCGACGCGTGCGGGCGCAACCACACGTCGCCACCGCCTCCGCTACGCGCCAGTGGCTTCCGCCTCACCCTCGGCACGTACAACACGCCGGAGCTGGCGGCGCGCGCTTACGACGCGGCGGCGTGGCGCTTTCGGTGGCCACGGCGCGACATGAACTTCCCGGATGTTGAATCGCTAGAGGAGGCGGAGTTCCTCGCGCCAGTGCCGTGCCTCGTCGACGACGAGGACCGTCGCCGGCACCGCCAGGTGTAGCGCAGGATCGCCATCGCCGAGCACGACGAGCAGTTGATGCGCCAGTGGAGGGCGCAGTTCCCCAATGACGTCGACAACACCGATGCGTTCTTCGCTGACCTCAGGGCACAACGCAGGTCCAACAGGCGCCACCGTCGGGCCGTCGCCGAGTTTGAGCTCGAGAACCCGAATACAACTTGGACCGAAAACGACCCTCGGTGGGATGACATTTGGACGGAGACAACCTCCGACGACGAGTAGAGACTAGACTAGTCATTTATCTATTTTATTGTAATTTCAATAAAGTCATTGTCGGTTCTATTAGTTTAAATTTAGTTTATAAAGTCGTTGTCGGTTGTTTTTGTTCAATAAAGTGGTTGTTACGAAATTTTATTACGATTGAACTGGAATTAAAGTACAGAGCTCAACTGAAAATTAAGATACATGGCCAGATTCGAATGTTGGAGTCATTCAGTCATAGTCGTGCCTAGCCCTATAATAGTCACCACTGTAGTCATCATAGTCGCCGACGTCATCGTCGCTAGCATCGGGGTCGCGGTTGTCGAACCTCGGCGGGTGAGCACGCGTGGGCTGGGATTGAGGGTAGCACAGGCGGGGACCACGGTAGGCCATGACGCTCTGGAGAGTCCGGCCGCGCCACCACAGCCGACGGCTGGCCTCATTGAAGTTCGAAGGAGGCGGGCCATCCTCCTCGTACCTGGCAACCACCCTCTCACGCCGATTGATGAAGAAGCTGTCCCAAGTCAGGCTGTAGTCAGGATGCCACTGGGGATCCTCCGCTGCTCAGGCGTGAGCTCGAAATAGTAGTGGTTCGTGATGGCCATCTCGCGTGGCACACCTAGAGGGATAGGAGGGACCGGTACGCCTCCGATGCTCAGCAACCAGCCGGTCGGGACGCGGTAGCCTGGCGGGCAGGGATAGTTCGAGGCGCAAAGCGCCTCCGCCTCCCGGGGTGTTAGACATACGATGGAAGCCATGGGAGAGAGTGATGAGGTTTGCAGATATGAGTCTAGATGTGATATGTAAATGGAGGCCAAGCCTACATATATATAGTGGAAAAATGGCGGGAAGATGGAGGCGGGAACGTGGGAAGAAAATAGGCGGGAACGCAGTGGCGCGCGAAACTTTCATCCCGGGTGCATCACACAAAGATTCTTGGTCAGGTGCATCACGTCGATTGCAGAGCGGACTTCCAGGACTTTCCAATATTCTAGCTCCCAAAAAATAGATTTCTTCTTCCACATGGGCGCGTGTCCGTCAGCGTCTTTCGGAACAGGTCGACTGCCTGGACCCTTTCCAAAGATAACATTTAAATCCTTGACCATGTCAAATATATCAGCACCACTACGGGGGACAGGCTTCGGACGGTGGTCTGCCTTGCCATCGAAATGCTTGCCTTTTTTCCTTAAGGGATGCTTGCGTGGAAGGAAACGGCGATTGTACGGGTACACAACTTTTCTGCTTTTTCCCAAATATTTACTTTCAGTCTCATCTAAACAGTGTGTGCATGCATTGTATCCTTTGTTCGTCTATCCTGAAATGTTACTAAGAGCAGGCCAATCATTGATGGCTACGAATAGCAACGCTCGTAGGTCAAATTCTTGCTCGGTGTGCTCATCCCACACACGTACACCTGGTTTGGCCCACAACTCCAAAAGTTCATCAACTAATGGCCTTAGGTACACATCAATGTCGTTGCCGGGTTGCTTTGGGCCTTGGATAAGCACTGGCATCATAATGAACTTCCGCTTTATGCACAACCAAGGAGGAAGGTTGTAGATACATAGAGTCACGGGCCAGGTGCTGTGACTGCAGTTCTGCTCCCCAAAAGGATTCATGCCATCTGTACTTAGACCAAACCATAAGTTCCTTGCCTAACCTGCAAAATCCGGGAACTCTCTCCCGATGTTTCTCCACTGCCGACCATCAGCGGGGTGCCTCAACATCGCGTCTTTCTTACGTTCTTCCATGTGCCATCGCAACAACTTGGCATGCTCTTTGTTTCTGAACAAACGTTTCAACCGTGGTATTATTGGAGCATACCACATCACCTTCGCAGGAACCCTCTTCCTGGGTGGCTTGCCCTCAACATCACCAGGGTCATCTTTTTTGATCTTATACCGCAATGCACCGCATATCGGGTATTTATTCAAATTCTCGTACTTCTCACCGCGGTAGAGGATACAGTCATTAATGCATGCATGTATTTTCTGCACATCTAATCCTAGAGGGCAGACAAGCTTCTTTGCTTCATACGTACTGACGGGCAATTCGTTATTTCTTGGAAACAGCTTCTTTAGTATTATCATCAATTTTTAAAATCCCGAGTCAGTCACACCGACCTCTGCCTTCCATTTCAGCAATTCCAATATACTACCCAGCTTTCTCTGCCCATCTTCACAACCTGGGTACAACAATTTGTGGTGGTCCTCTAACATCTTGTCGAACTGCAACCTCTCCTTATCCGTGCCACAATCTCTTCTTGCATCAGAAATGGCCCGACGAAGATCATCATCAACAGGATCATCTGCTGCCTGTTCTTCACCTCCTTCTTCTTCATTGTCTTCCATTGCGGTATCATCGCATTCAGAGAACATAGATCGGTACTGGTCATCGTTATCTTCTTCTTCATCGTCGTCTTCCATCATAACCCCTTCTTCTCCGTGCTTGGTCCAAACATTATAGCTGGACATGAATCCAAACCGAAGCAGGTGGCTCTTAATGTCTCTTGAGCAAGAGTAATCCTTCTCGTTCTTACATTTCAGACATGGACAACACATAAAACCTTGCTTCGACTTGTTGGCCTCGGCCACAAGCAGGAAAGAATTCACGCCCTTTCTGAAAGCGGAAGCACATCGGTTACCGTACATCCATGGATGACTCATCTGCATCATAAGTACAGTTATGTATCAGATGCAATCACCTTGCTAAAATTAGTATTGTACGGACTATGTATATATGAGAAAATAGTTGCTAACCTTTTAGGATCAAAAAGAGGAGAAATCTTATCAAATAAAATCAAGTGGCATCCCTCATACACATTTCATCAAACACCTCTTGTGCACATGAAGAAAAAATGAGCTAGCATACACCTCCACCTTTCACCACCAAGGAAAAAAATGTAGGGAGGTGGGGGGGGCTGGCTGTGTGTATATATAGGCATGGCCCTTTTTTCGCGGGCCGTATTACGACCCGCGACAAAAGGGGTGCTGGCAGGGGGGCCAAAGCTAAGACCGCTTTTGTCGCGGGTTGTTATACGGCCCGCGACAAAAGGGCGCGACAAAAGGCCCGGCTTGCTCCGAATGGTTTCGGGGCGACGTGGCCACGCCATTTGTCGCGGGTGCAGGCGCGCCCGCGACAAAAGGCTCCCACGAAAGCCCTGTTTTCTACAAGTGGATGCTTCATACGCATACGCGCGCGCTCCAGGTGTTGCTTGAGAAGATCCTGCATTAACTGACGCTCATCCAGCCATGTCTGCAGATCTGGAACAGCACACATGTGTTGCGGAACAATGCCCAAATGGCGAGGAGAACGTCCATACAACACTTCGAACGGAGATCTCCCCAAGGCAGAGTGTGGGCTAGTGTTATACCAAAATTCAGCTAAGGTTAACCACTGAACCCACTTGGTAGGACAAGCATGTGTGAAGCAGTGAAGATATGCTTCCAAACTCTGATTTACTCTCTCGGTTTGCCCATCCGTTTTAGGGTGATACGATGAACTCATGGCTAATGTAGTTCCAGTCAGAGCAAACAACTGTTGCCAGAAAGCACTGGTAAAAACCCTGTCTCTGTCAGAAATGATTTGCTCTGGACACTACTAGGAAAAGGCCTAGCCGTAAGACTGCCATCAGTGGCGCACCATGGCTGCCGTGCGCCACTACTACTTAGCAGTGGCGCACCACAAAACGGTGGGCCACTGTTACAAAAGTAGTAGTGGCGCACCTTGACTATGGTGCGCCATAAGTAAGTGGTGACAGGAGGCCAGCTCCTCCCCCAACCTAGTAGTGGCGCACGTCTACGGGGTGCGCCACTGCTACATTTCTTACCTATGGCGCACGTTGGTGAGGTGCGCCACTGCTAGGAGGTGTCCAGAGCCCGTTTAGAGATGATAGGCTTAGCAATGGCGCACTTCGGTGGTGCGCCACTGCTACATAGGTCACCTATGGCGCATGTCATTAGGTGCGCCACTGCTAGGGGTTGGCCAGAGCCCAATTTAGAGATGAGAGGCTTAGCAGTGGCGCACCACCTAGTAGTGCGCCATTGCTATGTCACCCTAGCAGTGGCGCACGGCTATGTGGTGCGCCACTGCTAACCTGGGACCATTTCCTGCTTTTCACCCTCCACTCACATGTGCCACCCACTTTCCCCAAACACTCTTGCACCACCACCTCCCACCAAATCTGGATCTGGTCGTGTTGCCCCTCCTTCCCACCTCATTTTCACCTCTTCATTCACCAAAATTAAGTTGGTAAACTTAATTTTCTTCATAGGTAAGTAGTGGTGAAGCTTTCTTAGCTCAATACCTACTCAATCTCAACTTTTTACCTCATCCAACACTCTAGGTCTCGCCGTATCGGTAACTTTGTTGGTTTTATGCTTTGTGTGTGACCGGATCCGATCGTCTTGCACACACACGTGTGTGTGCACATATGTTATGCGAAGCTCATGTGTTGTGCGCATGCGCGAAAAGCTTGTCGCGATCACGTGCATGTGTGTTGTTGTATGCGAAGCCTCCACATGTGTTGTATATGCAAAGCCTCCGATCCACACATGTGTTGCATGTGTTTGTTTGCAGGGATTTGAAATGCGATGGAGTTGCCAATATTTTGCCGAAACGTTGATTCATTTCCGTTTCGGCGAATAGTGGGCATACTCGCATATACATATGTCCTATTTTTAGGGAAGGTCATGCCAAAATTTTCTTTTGGTATGCTAAGATATCCATTTTCTCTATACCCGCAGGCGACCATGGTCCGCATGATGAGCGAAGGCGTTGTGGCTAGGTTTTTGAAAGCCGCGACAGCCGAGATGATTAGAAATAACCAAAAGGAGATAAGATGTCCATGTCGAAGATGCAAGCTGACGAGCCTTACGGACCCTAAAGCCGATATGGTGCGGGACCACCTTCTCATGCGTGGTTTCATGGATGGCTATCGGTGGGAAGGCGACGAAGATGATTATGAATTTGTCCATGGGATTTCAACAAGAAATAAGGAAGGAGGTGATCAGGATGTAGAAGATCTCGGGCATGATCAGGATGTAGAAGATCCCGGAGATGATCATGATCACAATGTGGGAGATCCTGGACCTGATGATGAGGAAGATCAAGATGGAGGTCATCATGACGATCATGAAGATGAAGACGATGGACCATCGTCGATGGACTGGGTGCAGGACCCTTATCTTCAAGAGCTGCTTCTCAAGCAGACGAGTAACGCAAGAGCTGCCGCCCGAGAGAAAGCCAAGATGGATCAACTGGAGGTAGACGCGGTTACTCCATTGTATGAAGGATGCAGGCCGGAGGATACCCGCCTGAAAGTAACGCTCATGGCACTGGAGATGAAGGTAAAGCACAAAATGACCGACAAATCCTTCAACGACAACATGTCATTCTGGCAGGAACGTCTTCCCAAAGGTAACACGTGTCCGACTAGTATCGAGGAGGCCAAGAAAATCGTGTGTCCTCTGGATTTACCGCATGTGAAATATCATGTGTGCTTGAACGATTGCATCATTTATCGGAACGAGCACGCGGCGTGTACCATATGTCCGGTGTGCGGCGTCAGTCGGTACAAGAAGGGGAAGAAAGCTCCTCGGAAGGTGGTGTGGTACTTTCCGATCACTCCTCGTCTGCAGCGGTATTTCGCGGATCCTAAGCAAGCAAAGCTAATGCGCTGGCACGCGGAGATGAGGAAGGTAGAAGATGACGCAGATGATCCGGACAAAAAGAAAAAGGACAGGATGTTGAGACACCCTTCGGATGCTAGCCAGTGGAATGCGTTGAACCTCGAGTACCCAGAATTTCTTTCTTCTTTATGAATAGGTAGTGCTCCTGCCGGTTGCTTAAAAAATGGATCATTTCTTCCATAGTCGGTTTTACCAAAAAACCTAGGTACCCTGCCTCTGGTTGTTTTTTAGGCGAAATGTACAGAAGTTAGTTATGAATAAGTTGATGGCTTAAAGTTTACAAGTCAATCAAAAGGAGCTTCTCTAAATTGGGCAGACACAATGCAAGTGCACATTCTGTCAACTGCTGAATCCAAATAGAGTGACTCACTTTTTTGCAAATGTAGCTTGTCCTTGCAGTAGTTCTTTGTTGCACATTTGTTTTGTTGCAAATTTTCAGTTTCGTCAGATAAACCTGCTGTTTCATATGCTTGCCCTTGCAGTAGTTTTTGCTTGCTTGCTTTGGTGCATCCTTGTAGTAGATAACTAATGAGAAAAGGATTAGAGAAAGCTGGACAAATCAATGCTGAACCATCATGGTGGTAGTAGCAAATTTAGGTTTAGGAAATTTTAACATACTACTGCTGATTTAAGCTACTGACTATTATGTATCTGATATTGCCGACTCTATCTTCAATGAAATTCTATTGTACTATGTATGCATTAGGTAGTTGATCATTTTAGCCTAGTGCTTTGGCTATTTGCTTGCTTGCTGCTGCTGCTAGGGCTGTAAAATTGGGTATATTTTGCTTGCTGCTGCTCTAGGGCTGTAAAATTGTGTATTTTTTGCTTGCTGCTGCTGCTAGGTTGCTAGGTTGATTACTGCTGCTGCTAGGTTCTTCAAGTTCACATTTTATACTGATTTGTTACTATTTTTCCATTCAAATGCATATAATTTGGGATTAGAGTGAAGGGTTGATGCTCACAGTGTTTATTTTGATGTTTACAACACTAGTTCTAGTCCATGGTGCTCAGCTGGTGTATATGAGGAACAATTGTACATGTGCCATGGTGCTCAGCTGGTGTATATGGTGACATATTCTTGTGCAGGGATCGACAGAGTTGCCCATTATCGCCGAAATGTTGATTCATTTCCGTTTCGGCGAAAATGGGGCACTCATATGTACATAAATTAGCATAGGTCATGCCCAATTTTGTTAGTGGAATGGATCGTAATATGGTTCAAAAATGTAAACATGTAGGATGGCCGGTCCCGGTGGCCGGCGAGGTGGTCGAGGCTGCGGTCCTGGGCGCCCCCGGTGCCGGGGAAGGGGCCGCCGCGGTGGAGCAGCAAGGGCCCCACGGTCACCGTCACCTGCATCCTCCTCGTCTTCGGATGAGGAACGCTGCTTCGAGTTCCTCCTCCGCATCGACGACGACCCACTCGGCATCAAGAGGCTACCGGACAAGTTCGCCGAGTTCGTCGACGGCGTCGAGCCGGCGCACTTGCAGCTACGGGAGGCTAGCTGCAACTTCTGCCGCTGGTCCGTGGAGGTCTTGTTCGACGGGCAGGGCAAGATGTACCTGCACACGGGGTGGGACAAGTTCGCCCGTGACCTCCACCTCGAGCCCGGCTGCCAGCTCACCTTCCTGTACGAGGGGGACGGCGAGATGATCGTCAAGGTGTTCGACGACACCGCCTGCCGTGTGCACTACCCCCACACCGGCGAATCCGGCTCGGACACCGATAGTTAGAACTTAGAGTGTTGTCAACTCTATCTTCGTTGCTTCGTGTTGTTTGAATTCTATATTAAATTGTATGAAGCTACGATGTTAGGTATGATGATGTTATGTCCAAATATCAATCTCTTGTGCATCCTACCTTGCCTCGCTGACACCATCCCGGGATATTCATATTTGTTTGGACCAACAATGTATGAGGCCCTTGTCATTCCATTTGCTTTGGTATCTCAAAATGCCGATGATTAGAATGTTTGGTCAACTGTACACTCCGGGGTGACGCCTTGATGAGCCCTGGTGTGATGGCACGAATATCAATCTCTTGTGCATCCTACCTGGCCTCACTGACGCCATCCCGGGATGTTCATATTTGTTTCGACCAACAATGTATGAGGCCATCGTCATTCCATTTGCTTTGGTTTTTCAGAATGCCGATGATTAGAATGTTTGGTCACCTATACACTTGGAGGAGGGGCCAGTGAACCTGGTGCGATGACACAAATATCAATCTCTTGTGCATCCTACTTGGTTTCACTGACGCCTTCTCTAAATGTTCATATTTGTTCCGACCAACAAAATATGAGGCATTCCATTTAGTTCATAATAGCTACTTGTCTCTTATTTGAGTTGGCACTTCTTAATTGCATAGCCCTTTCTTCCATTTTAGTGCTGATGATTAGAATGTTCGATCAACAGAGGACCCCGGGGTGACGCAAGTGAGCCTGGTGCGATGGCACAAGTATCAATCTCTTGTGCATCCTACCTGGCCTCACTTACGCCATCCCGGGATGTTCATATTTGTTTGGACCAACAATGTATGAGGCATTCCATTTAGTTCATACTAGCTACTTGTCTCTTATTTGAGTTTGCACTTCTTAATTGCATTGGCCGATGATTAAATTTTGTGGTCACTACACTTGGGGGAGGCGCTAGTGAGCCTGGTGCGATGACACAAGTATCAATCTCTTGTGCATCCTACCTGGCCTCACTAACGCCTTCCCTAAATGTTAATATTTGTTTGGACCAACAATGTATGAGGCATTCCATTTAGTTCATACTAGCTACTTGTCTCTTATTTGAGTTTGCACTTCTTAGTTTCTTTGGCTTGTTCATATATGTGCAGATATGACGTGGTATGTCGTGTACAAGGGCAAGGTTCCCGGAGTCTACAACGACTGGGAGGAGTGTCGGAGACAGGTTCACCGTTTTAGCGGTAACAGCTACAAAGGGTACACCACTAGAGCGGAGGCCGAAGACAGATACGCACGCTATCTGGCGGGAGAGAGGACGGAGCGGAGGAGGAACCGGATGAAGACCACTTTCATCGGGACGGTGCTAGTAGTGACTCTAGCTCTCTTCTATGTGATGCTAGTTTAGATGATCGACCTTGTGTAACCACTAGCTCATTTGACTTGTAACACCGTAACACTTCTCTAATATTTGAAATCTTGTGAATCATGGAGGCTAATGTGAAGGACTATGTATTGGTATACTGTGCTGTTGTATATATGTGTTATATATTCTGTATCTGTGCTGTTATACTGTGCTATACAACCTGTACAAATACATGCCAGAAATACAAAAAATGAAAATGAACTACTAGTAGTGGCGCACCAAAGCTGCCAGCAGTGGCGCACGTCTGAGATGCCACAGTGGCGCACCTAAACAAGCAGCAATGGCGCACCATCTCGCCGTAACAGTGGCGCACCCAAGGAGGCAGCAGTGGCGCACCGACAAGAGACGATGATGGCGCATCGCTGCTGAACAACAGTGGCGCACCCCTTTGGAGTAGTAGTGGCGCACCAGTGTACCTATCAATGGCGCACGATGCAGTGCGCCACTGTTACTTAGGGTAGTTGTGGCGCACCAGTAGTGCGCCACTACTAAAACTTAGCAGTGGCGTGATAGTAATGGCGCACCAGCAGTGCGCCACTGATGGGGGATAGTGGTGCGCCACTGAATAGCTTTTTCCTAGTAGTGGGAGCACTGTGTAATTTGTATATATTATCCATGAACGCAGAAGCAACCGTGGCAGCCGAAAAGGGGTGTGCTAAAGGGATGAAGTGAGAAAAACGACTGAACTTGTCAACCACAACCATAATGCAATTAAAACGACCTGATCGAGGCAGTCCTTCGATGAAATCCATGGAAACCACCTGGAATGCAGAGTCAGGTACTGGTAAAGGTTGCAGGAGGCCTGGGTACTTGGAACGATCAGCCTTGGCCTGCTGGCATACAGAACAAGATTTCACAAACTGATGAACTGATGCTGCCATACCCTTCCACACAAATAGCTGTTTCAATCGCCTCAAGGTAACTGGAATGCCAGAATGACCTCCCATTGGGCTAGCATGAAATTCCAGAATTAGTTGTTCTTGCATTGCTGAATTGGAGGGAAGCCATATTCTCCCTTGTTTCCTGATAATACCCCCATGCAAGGAAAACTGATCATCTGGTTCTTTAGCGATAGATAGGCGTTGCAGGAGTGCTTTAGCTTGAGCATCTTGCTGGTAAGCATCGAGGACAGCTAAAATCCAAGCTGGTGGACTGCAAGAAATAGCATGAATTTCAAGTTCAGGGTGTGGTCTGCGAGATAAAGCATCTGCAACCTTGTTTTCCAATCCTTTCTTATACACAATTCTGTATTGCATGCCCATTAGCTTGGACAAAACCTTGTGCTGCCAAGGTGTATGTAAACGCTGATCAGTGAGGTGAGTCAGACTAGCATGATCAGTTCGAATTATGAACTCTTTATGCTGCAAGTATGCTCTCCACTGTTGAACTGCTAGTAATATGGCCATATATTCTTTTTCGTATGTAGACAATCCTTTGGAGCGTGGGCCTAGAGCTTTACTGACAAATGCCAGAGGATGATCCTTTTGCATGAGAACAGCTCCAATGCCAGTATCACAGGCGTCTGTCTCCACAACAAACACAGCAGAGAAGTCAGGTAATGCCAAGACAGGAGCTGCAATGAGAGCTTTCTTCAGTGACTGAAATGCCAATTCAGTTTCAGTAGTCCATATGAAGGGAACATTTTTTCCTGAGTAGAGCTGTCAGTGGCTGGCTAATAGATCCATATCCTTGCACAAATTTTCTATAATAACCAGCCAGGCCTAAGAAGTTGCGAAGCTGTTTGACATCTACAGGTGTAGGCCACTCCTTGACTGTTTCAATTTTTGCTTCATCCGTGGCCACTCCAGATGCTGAAATCACATGTCCCAGATAGTGTATACTTGGCTGGGCAAACGAACATTTTGAGATCTTGACCTTCCATTGGTTATCCTGCAGCAGTTGTAGTACAAAGTTGAGGTGCTGTAGATGCTCCTGATAATTGGTGCTATATACCAGGATGTCATCAAAGAAAATGACAGCATATTTGCGACGTACTGGAGCTAGAGTCATGTTCATCTCTGCTTGGAAAGTTGCTGGTGCACCAGTCAAACCGAATGCCATGACAGTGAACTCATAGTGGCCATGGTGTGTATGAAAAGCTGTCTTATGTTCGTCACCTTCTGTCAGCCGAATCTGATGATACTCAGCGCGCAGATCCAACTTGGAGAACCAGCAAGCACCATGCAATTCATCCAAGAGCTCATTGATGACAGGTAATGGATATTTGCTCTTGACTGTTAAAGCATTCAAGTGACGAAAATCAATACAAGGTCGCCATGTCTGATCTTTCTTCTTGACCATGATCAGTGGTGAAGCAAAATTGCTGGCACTAGGACGAATTACTCCAGACTGTAACATCTCTGCAATCTGTTTTTCCACTTCATTCTTCAGTTCAGGAGCCAAACGATATGGTCTGATTTGACCAGGTCGAGCTCCTTCTATCAATGGAATAGAATGGGACACTGCTCTGTGTGGTGGCAGCCCTTCAGGTTCTGCAAATATGGAAGCAAATGTGTCAAGGATAGACTGAACTTCTTGAGGCACACTAGTCTTGACACTGTCAGCAGCTTGCACTACATGTAGTTCTATCACAGTACAAGCAAAGGTATCAGCTGGATTTCCTTGCAGGCACACCCAGGCTCCCTTGTGCTAAAATGCAATCCATTTCTGTTTGCCAATCGATAATCTGAGGACTATGAGAAGACAGTCAGTCCATGCCCACAATTCCATCATAACACTAGTAGGAAAACCCTTATAGGCAAAGCTTAGTTTTGTGGCGCACCACTAAAAATGCGCCACAGAATATTGTTTTGTGGCGCACCATACTGGGTGCGCCACAGAAATAGCTTAATTTTGTGGCGCACTACGAAATGCTGCGCCACAAAAACTTGGTGGGGCCCACATCCTGCCACGCCCAACCATTGGTCTTACCTTTTCTACGGCGCACTGCACCTGGTGCGCCACAGAAATAACGTGTTCTGTGGCGCACTGGCCTCGGTGCGCCACAGAAATACTATTTTCTGTGGCGCACTTGTCTGGATGCGCCACAGAAATAACGTGTCTATATCAAGGCCGTACCCCTCCCTCGCCAGACAGTTCCTCTCCCCTCTCTCCCCTCTCTCCCCGCGCCGCCGCCTTCCATGGCGAGCGCTGCCGTCGCTGTCGCCGCCGCCGCCGCCTTCCTCCGCGAGGGCCGGATGCCGCCACGCTCTACCCATCCCCGCCACCAGCAGCACAAGCCGCTGCGGCGTGGAGGAGGAGGGGCCGGCGCGGCGTCAAGGTGGAGGAGCCGCCGCCGCGTCAAGGTGGAGGAGCCGCCGCGACCTCCACCCCTGCCGTCGTCGTCGGTGAGCTCCTCCACGACTCTCCAAATCGTCGGTGAGCTCCCTCCCCTCCCCTCCCTCTTCCTCCCCCGCGCGAGCACAACGTGCTCGACGAAATGCTCGCTCGGTTGGTTAATCTTGATGCTACTGGTGGGCTTAGCTGTTAATCTTGATGCATTGCTGCTAGTGATGCTTAGCTGTTAATCTTGATGCTACTGGTTCATTTGTTGGCTCTGGATGCATTGCTGCTAGTGATGCATTGCTGCTCGGTTGGTTAATCTTGATGCTACTGGTGGGCTTAGCTGTTAATCTTGATGCATTGCTGCTAGTGATGCTTAGCTGTTAATCTTGATGCTACTGGTTCATTTGTTGGCTCTGGATGCATTGCTGCTAGTGATGCATTGCTGCTAGTGATGCATTGCTGCTCGGTTGGTTCATTTGATGCTACACTGGTTCATTTGTTGTGCTCAGTGAGGTTAACTGTTAATCTTGATGGCTTATTACTACTGGTTCATTTGTTGTGCTCAGTGAGGTTAACTGTTAACAATTTTCTTGATGGGTTCATAGGAATTTGATGCTACTGTTCATTTAAATGCTTGTTGTGCTCAGTGAGGTTAACTGGTTCATAGGAATTTAAATGCATGAAATGCTACTGGTGGGCTTGTATACATACATATTTATAGTTGCTCTTGGTTGGCCTGGGATTAGTTTTCTGGACCCCAAGTAATTCTCTGTTGGGATTAGTTTTCTGGACCCCAAGTTTTTTGGACCCCTGATGATTTACTTGATGGATTCTTGTGAGCTTATGGTATGCTTATAATGCTCTGATTAGTGGGGAAGCTTGATGTCTTAGCTCAGCCAGTGATGTCTTAGCTTTGTTTTGAACTCAACTGAGTAATGATAAATTTCTATTTCTTGTGTTGGCTTTGATGAAAATAGAGATATCCACAGTAGGGGATCATGTAAATGAATGCCACTGTGGTATCCTTTGAAGAAAAAGGACTGTTTCTGATGGTTTTAAAAGGCTAGGTGGTGCTAGGTGATTCAGTTGGCTACCAAGACTTGTCTCATCTGGTTAGCTGGGATATGCTATGTGTTGTTGCTTGTTTAGGCATATCTATCACTTACTGGATTTACTGGTTCTTGATTGGCCTCTCTTTTGCCAGCATCACTTGGTCTATATACCAAGTGATGAATAATCCCTTTGGAGCATCTGCTCCATGCATGCTATGTGTGTTTGAGCATCTTGACTTATGTCCCTATGATAATGGATCATCAAATGTTTCCCTTTGTCCCTGGTTGCCTCCTTAATTGATGCCTTATGATCCAAATGACCTTGTAGTGTCACTTGACTATTCAAGTTTCAATGTTGGTTACTTTTCCTCTAGTGCAAGAAATGGTTGAGCAGATGTTTATCCACTGTTGGCCTTTATTCTTGGGTAGCTCAAAGTGTCATGCACTTACTGGATCATCAAATGTTTCCCTTAATTTGTCCCTGGTTGCCTCCTTAATTGATGCCTTATGATCCAAATTACTATATTATTGGATTGAGTGATATGGCTACTGCTTGTTTGCTCTCCAAATGCTTTATATGTGTATTTGACCATGCTTATGATGGATTTCTTTTAAGGACTCTAGCTAGATTAGAGGGGAAAAAGTTGCTGCTTTGTTGCCTATGATAATGGATCATCAAATGTTTCCCTTTGTCCCTGGTTGCCTCCTTAATTGATGCCTTATGATCCAAATGACCCAAGTCCCTTGCATGATCCCATTTGTCCCTAATGTTGCTTAAGATGAATAAATTCCCTCTAATCACCATTTGGAGATCAAGACTAGTTCTTGATTTCCATTAGCTAGACTCCAATATTAAAAATGTCTCCCAAATATGGAGACAAACATTTTAACATTACCCCAAGTGATTTACTTGTCGATGATTAGATGGTTGGTCGATCACTCGTACACTCGGGGTGGAGCAAGTGAGGCTTGGTGTGATGGCACAAATATCAATATCTTGTGCATCCTACCTGGCCTCACTTACTCCATCCCTGGATGTTAATATTTGTTTCGACCAACAAAGTATGAGGCATTCCATTTAGTTGATACCACTTGGCTCTTTCTTCCATTTTAGTGCCGATGATTAGAATGTTGGGTCAATTGTACACTGGGGTGTCGCTAGTGAGCCTGGTGTGATGGCACAAATATCAATCTCTTGTGCATCCTACCTGGCCTCACTAACGCCATCCCGGATGTTAATATTTCTTTCGACCAACAAAGTATGAGGCATATGATATCTAGTTGAGATACCACTTGGCTCTTTCTTCCATTTTAGTGCCGATGATTAGAATGTTTGGTCACCTATACGCCGCAATATACTTTGTAGACGAGCTCCCCTTTCCCTAGCCGCCGTTCCGTGAACGAGTCCTTGACGAGACAACAACGCCGACATGCCTCTCCGGCGCAGCACCACTTTTCTTCTCTCGCCGTCAGATCGTGAACGAGTCCTTAATGCGAAGACGGTGCCAGCCTCCCTAGCATCATGCCGACCCCTGTTGTCGTGCTTCAGGCCGTGTCGATCAGTGGACACACGGTTTGAAGCGCGGCAACACGGCCCGGCATAATGCTGGGCAGGCCGGCACGGTCTTTGCATCAAGGACTCGTTCACGTACTGGACAGCGAGGGACTGGCGTGGTTCTGCGCCGGAGATGCAGATCGGCGTTGTTGTGTCGTCAAGCACCCGTTGACGGAACGCCAACCGGGGAAAGGGGGCCCTTCTGCAAAGTATACGGCGGTGTATACTGCAACTATGGTTTCGACCATAGTATTTGTGTTGACCAACAATGTATGAGGCACTTATTCCATTTTGTCATTCCATTTGCTTTGAGATTTTCAAAATGCCGATGATTAAAATGTTTGGTCACCGTACACTTAGGGGTGGCGTAAGTGAGCCTGGTAAGATAGCACAAATATCAATCTCTTGTGCATCCTACCTGGCCTCGCTTACCCCATCCCTAAATGTTAATATTTGTGTTGACCAACAATGTATGAGGCACTTATTCCATTTTGTCATTCCATTTGCTTTGAGATTTTCAAAATGCCGATGATTAAAATGTTTGGTCACCGTACACTTGGGGGTGGCGTAAGTGAGCCTGGTAAGATAGCACAAATATCAATCTCTTGTGCATCGGACTTGGCCTCACTGACGCCATCTCTAAATGTTAATATTTGTGTTGACCAACAATGTATGAGGCACTTATTCCATTTTGTCATTCCATTTGCTTTGAGATTTTCAAAATGCCGATGATTAAAATGTTTGGTCACCGTACACTCGGGGGCGGCGTAAGTGAGTCTGGTAAGATAGCACAAATATCAATCTCTTGTGCATCGGACTTGGTCTCACTTACACCGTCCCTGAATGTTAATATTTGTGTTGACCAACAATGTATGAGGCATTTATTCCATTTCTCTTGTGCATCGGACTTGTTGGTCTCACTTTCTTCCATTTTCATCATAGTAGGAACTGGATGAAGGACCCCGATGCAAGTGAGCCTGGTGGGTAGAGATGACGGAGCAAAGGAGGAACCGGATGAAGACTACTTTGTATCTTGAAATTGTGAATTTTGTATGAATTAAGAGTTGTATGCAAAACATTTGACACTTGTCACTCTATATGTATCTCGATCGGGTTCTAAGTAATGTGATGATGATGTCTATGTTATATCTGTGCAATGTACATGATATTTATATTATATCTGAATGTTGCTGTATATAACCTGTGTATCTGTATTGCTGTCTATAAACTGCATGTGTATAGCAGGCAGAACAAAATCGTGTATAATACAAGCAAATTCTGTGGCGCACTAAAAACCAATTCTGTGGCGCACCCTTTTCTGTGGCGCACCTAACAACAAGTGCGCCACAGAAACCTTAATTCTGTGGCGCACGGCCAGGTGCGCCACAGAAAGCTTATTTTTGTGGCGACGTTTCTGTGGCGCACCCTCCATGCGCCACAGAATCGAATTTTCGTGCGCCACTGATGAGGCTTTTCCTACTAGTGTAACTCTTGAGTGGCAAAATTTTGAAACAAGAGGTAATGGATAGCTTGTCACAGACCCACTCACACTGAGGAATATATGTGTTGCAAGTTAGGATACCACCACCAGCAACCTTGACCCGATGAGGAGTAGGTAATGGAACATGTCCAGTCAGTTTGGTAGCCAGAGATGCATTCACAAAGGAATTGTTGCTACTAGAATCCAACAGAAACACAGCAGGATGTCCTTGAACAGTGCAGTGGAGCACAATAGACTGCTCAGGAGGTAAATCTATGATAGACACATCAGTTAATTGCATTAGTTCCATATCTGTTACTGAATCAACCCCCTCCCATTGATAAGTATCTGGCTGCTGGAAAAATTCCACCATCTCCTGCACCACATGTAACTGAACTGTAGACTGACACTTTTGCTCACGTGAGTATTTCTCACCACAAGTAAAGCACGGATTCTTAGCACGGCGATAATTTCTGAGAGCTGCAATTTTGTCGTCCGTTGTCCTGGACATTTCTGTGGACCGAGTCTGAGAACGATCATCCAGAGGACGGCCATAAGCAGGAGCAGTAACTGGGGCTCGTCGAGCTGTGGTAATGACTGAAGAGTTCAATGTGGTCATGCCGTCACCAACCTCCTCCTGCACCAAAGCAATAGTATACGCAGTATCCAAATCTTGAGGAAGTTGAACTGCTACTAACAAACGAACTGCAAGTTTAAGGCCCTCTAAGAAGCGTGTGACATAGTGCAGTGGATCAGGTTGATTTTCATAGGTAGCTAATTGATCAACTAATTCAGCAAATTGGTTCACATACTCCTCTACGGACCTTGTCTGAACTAGCTTATACAAGCGTCTAATGAGACACTGGTGTTGATTTCTACCAAAACGGAGAAGAACTTCCTGACAGAATTCAGACCAAGTGAATTTCCTAATGGATGTTTTAATGGAGTTCAACCAACGAGCAGCTGGGCCAGTGAACTGCATGGAAGCAAGTTTGACCCAAAGGTGTGGTGATGTATCGAACAGATCAAAATAATCCTCACAACGAATCTGCCACAGCTGTGGGTTTTCGCCATCAAATTTGGGAAAATCCACGCGAGGAACACGCCCGCGCGGTGGTGAATCAGCACCCTCATCTCGGAGATCGAATGAACGAGGAGCATGATCGGAGTTGCGGTTTTGGCAGATACCTCGTGCCGGAGGTGGTATGTAAGGGCCAGTGGCCCCAACTACTGACCTCCGTGTCGCTGGTGTCGCGCGGCGCCCCTCCGGGCCGGTGTCTGCGTCGCCCCCAAGCATCCTGGTGGCTTGATCCGGATCGTCCTGGTGGGCGGCGAGACCCACTTGCTCCCGCAGCTCAGAGATGTGCTGCTGAAGCGTGTTCTCGACTCCATCAGCGTACAACTGCATGTTGCTCACCGCCTTGTCGATGGAGGAGCGCACAACCGATTCCACGGCGGTGTTGACGGCCTTGGTGATCAAGGCGTCGATGTCCCTCTTCCGTTGCTCCTGCTGCACCGCCGAAGCCGCGGTGAGCGTGTCGTAGATCGCGCGGCCTTCTGGGGTCAGCGACTCCATGATCTGTTGCCGAGCGAGATCTGCGGCGCGGCGAGCTCGAGTCTCCAGCGCGATGCGATGATTGCGAGAAGGGAAGAAAAATATCGGTGGATTTGAGTGGTGGGTAGGCTCTAGATACCAATTGTTAACATCACGCCCGAGTTCTACTCTCGATTTCACAGGGATTGTGGCCAGATTACAGCAATTCAGAGTCTAGGTTCGAATTCCAGAGAGGAACAGAGAGAAAGGAGAGATACAAGCCAACCGGCTGGGCCGAAGCCAATCACACATTCGCTCCCTAATCCGTCCATCAACGTGGGTCTTATATCGACGACCAATCCTTGACAGCCAAATCATCAGCGGGCCCAGTCCTTCGCAGGGAAGCGGGAGCTTTCCATGCGTGCACGCCGTTCACGCTGTGCCACTTGGTGCGGCTCCATGTTGTCAGGGTCGGTGCTAACAGGCGGCGGCGGCGATCTGGTGAGGGAGAGCAGCTTATGGTGGAGGAGAGGTCGGCCGAGAGGAGAACGGCGGTGACCGGAGACGAGACTGGGACGACGGAGGGCTTGGGTGGCCGGAGATGGGTAGAATCGGGAGTAAATCGAGAGGTGCAATCCTCGAGCCTAGCTACACATGGGAGTGATTAATGGCTGACAATTCTTTACTTTGACGGTCTAACATAAAAAAAAGATGCAACGCTGCCACAATCCATGAGGAATGAATTAAGGTAAACACTTCCTATCGTAGTCCGATAGAAAGCTTTTGATCGGCCTCCTTCCCGAGCGTTGATGAGGATGCGATCCAACGATAGCCGACATGTTGACTCTCCCTTTTTAATCTGGTTTTAGTTTCCCTGAAACCACGCTAATTTAAATATGGCATTTAGTAAGCCCACCCGATCCCATCACGAGCACAAACAGGCATGTGCATGTTCTTCCCAACGGGAAGAGTGACTCCCATTTTTAGTTGGTGGCCGCAACAACGTGTCTTCCCCATTGTTACTCCAACGAACGGTGGTGGCGGTGGCTCGCATTGCAGCAAGTAGAGCCGTGCTTCTGTTATCACAGGTAACGACGCCATCTGCATGCTCGGCGTCCGTTCCCATCCAATCAACCAGGGTAGAGCTTCTTTCACATGGGTCTGGACACACCGGCGCTGGCGCGGTGACAAGGGTGCTCCTCGGCAATACCCACCTTTTGGGGCTTAGGGTTGACGGAATCCTGCAGGCTGACACGAGACATCGGATACCGAACAAACGGGGAGAGAGATTTACCCAGGTTCGGGGCCATGGATGAGGTAAAACCCTTACTTCCTGCTTGTCTGATCTTGATTATTGAAATTATCGGGTTACAATGGGGTAGCCAAAGGCTTAGGTTTAGATCTCGTCGAGAGGCTAAGATTTCTAATGACCTAGCTCTAGACTTGCGGTGGTTTTGACTGCGGTGATTGTGTGTCCCTCGGCAGTCCCTCTCCTGGCCCTTATATTGCAGGCCAGGTCCCGAGAGTTCTGTCCGGGTCCGACTAATTTACAGAGAGTTTCTATTGCTAAACTGTCCTTCTTCTTCGTCTTCTTGCCTTGTTCATCTCTTATCCTTTCTTGGAACCGACGTATCGGCCCACCTTGGTCGGTGGATGATCTTCATAGGCCCTTGGTTCGGCCGTAGGAGGTAGCATAATACTGGTTATCCGAAGGGTAATGCCCACGTCACGTGGCGTGATAAGGGGTGGCCCGATCTTCTCAGTAAGCGAGGTGGATGGTGATGAACACAGCGGAGATACACGATGATGAAGTGGATGATAACTTGTATGACGCGGACGAAGTCTCTCGATTGGTCACTGTCGCCAATGCAACAGCTCTCAACCCTGCAAGATATTCGCAACTCGACACACTTGCGCACGTAGCCGCCGACCACGAAGCGGTAAGTTGCAACCGTCTAATTCCCAATGGAACAGCAGATCACACAAGACTTTCAGTAGCAAACACCAAATCGATCCAATATGGTGTATGAATTTGATAGAGTTGCAAAGCAAACAACTATGAACTAGGGTTTATCTTAAACGTGGTCCCAAACCTAATTTGGGGGCGTCCTAGGCACTTATATAGGGGTTCAGGACGACCAGAAGTCGAGAAAATACATTGAAAACCGACCCAGATCAGGATCTGGTCGAGACAGACTCGGACACGGCCGGTCTGGGGGCCGGTCGACAGGGCCTGGGACCGGCCGGTCCGGTTTGGACCGGGCCAGGGACCGGGTGAAGACTGGATAAGGGGTCCGGAAACCCTGGATCGTGCCCGGTTGGCACCGGTCCAGGAGCCGGTCGGCGCCGGGCTCACCCGGCGTGGGGGCCGGTTGAACCGGGCCTGGGACCGGGCCGTCCGGCGTGGAGGCTGGTCGGACCGGGCGTGCCAACGGCCTGGACAGCGTCTTCTTCCTCCCTCGCGCATGCCTCCCGCTCCTCCCTCGCGCGTCCATGGGATGTCTTCATGTCCAGCTTCATGTCCAGCTCCACGTCTAGCTGCTCCTCTCCTCCTCGTGCGATGCTTGCTCCCTCTTCGTACCTGATCATACATAAGTAAAAGGACTTAGGCAGTATAAAGTTCTCATCGATCAAAGTATCATTTAGGAACAAGTTCACCTGTTGTTTGAGTAGCTTCGCACGAGCCCTTGTAATGGGTCCAATCCTAACTTCATTGGACTTGAGCTTCACAGCAGCATCGTCTTCATCTTGCAATGACGGAGGTAGTAGTGTAGTAGGGTGCTACGTCTCCAACGTATCTATAATTTCTGATGTTCCATGCTAGTTTTATGACAATACCTACATGTTTTGTTCACACTTTATATCGTTTTGATGCATTTTCCGGCACTAACCTATTGACAAGATGCCGAAGAGCCAGTTGCTATTTTCTGCTGTTTTTGGTTTCAGAAATCCTACAAAGGAAATATTCTCGGAATTGGACAAAATCAACGCCCAGGGTCTTATATTTCACGGAAGCTTCCAGAGAGCCAGAGAGGGACCAGAGGGGAGCCCTGGGGGCCCCACCCCACATGGCGGCGCGGCCAAGGGGGGGGGGCGTGCCCCCCCTATGGTGTGGGTCCACCAGGACTCCTCCGAGGCTGCCCTTCCGCCTACTTAAAGCCTCCGCCGCGAAAACCCTAAACCAATAAGCCACGGGACGAGAAAAGTTACGCAGCCGCCGCCATCGCGAAGCCAAGCTTCGGGGGACAGAAGTCTCTGTTCCGGCACGCCGCCGGGACGGGGAAGTGCCCCCGGAAGGCATCTCCATCGACACCACCACCATCTTCATCGACGCTGCTAACTCCTATGATGAGGAGGGAGTAGTTCTCCCTCGAGGCTAAGGGCTGTACCGGTAGCTATGTGGTTAATCTCTCTCCCATGTACTTCAATACAATGATCTCATGATTTGCCTAGCATGATTGAGATCCATATGATGAGCTTTGTAATCTAGATGTCGTTATGCTATTCAAGTGGGTTTTACTTATGTGATCTCCGGAGACTCCTTGTCCCACGTGTGTAAAGGTGATAGTGTGTGCACCGTGTGGGTCTCTTAGGCTATATTTCACAGAATACTTATTCACTGAGTTATGATTTGAGTTGGATGTCTCTATGAAATTGTGGTGTGTTAGTACCTCCTATGAATGCTCACAGTGACATCGTGGGGTGTTTATTAGTACTTGGGAATACATCTTTAAGGTTTGCTTTTGCAGCCCTACACGGTGAATTAGTGTTCGTTATCCCGCCAGAGAGTAGTTCAGAATAGCATAGTGAAGTGCTTATATTTATATTCCTTTATGATTGCAATGTTGAGAGTGTCCACTAGTGAAAGTATGATCCCTAGGCCTTGTTTCTCAGCATTGAAACACCGTTTCCAACAAGTTCTGCTACATGTTTGCTTGCTGCCATTTTTATTTCAGATTGCAATTACTACTTACAATCATCCATATTACTTGTATTTCACTATCTCTTCGCCGAACTAGTGCACCTATACATCTGACAAGTGTATTAGGTGTGTTGGGGACACAAGAGACTTCTTGTATATTAATTGCAGGGTTGCTTGAGAGGGATATCTTTGACCTCTACCTCCCTGAGTTCGATAAACCTTGGGTGATTCACTTAAGGGAAACTTGCTGCTGTTCTACAAACCTCTGCTCTTGGAGGCCCAACACTGTCTACAGGAATAGAAGCGTGCGTAGACATCAAGCTATTTTCTGGCGCCGTTGCCGGGGAGGTAAGGTAAAAGGTATTCACATCCTCCGACTACTAAGCTATTTCCTAGCACTGTTGCCGGTGTGTGAGTGCTCGAAGTTATTTCCTTTAGATCCTGCAATTGCATCTTTTTGTTAATTGTTTACACTAGTTAGGCATAATGGAAAACAACAGTGAGCTTTTAATCTTTTTCCTGAGTTAAGACATGGATTGTTTGATGCGAAAATTAAAAAACCTATGGAACCTTATTTGCATGATAGTAGCAAGGTTATTAGTATGAATGCTTTGAACACCATTGTTGCTAATGCTATGGAAAATTCTAAGCTTGGGGAAGCTGGTTTTGATGAGCATGATATTTTTAGTCCCCCAAGCATGGAGGAGAAAATTTACTTTGATGATACTTTACCTCCTATATATGATGATTACAATGATGACTATCATATTTTCAGTCCACCTACCATTGAGGAGAAAATTAATTATGATTACAATATGCCTCCTATATATGATGATTATGGTGATGAGAATAATAATGATAGCTACTTTGTTGAATTTGCTCCCACTACAATTAATAAGAATGACTATGCTTATGTTGGGAGTAGTAATTATTTTATGCATGAGACTCATGATAAGAATGCTTTATGTGATAGTTATATTATTGAGTTTGTTCATGACGCTACTGAAAGTTATTATGAGAGAGGGAAACATGGTTATATGCATCTTAATAATATTAAGTTTCCCCTCTTTATGTTGAGAATCTTGAAGTTGCGCTTGTCTTATCTTCCTATGCTTGTCACTTTGTTCTTCATGAATTTATTTGTGTACAAGATTCCTTTTCATAGGAAGTGGGTTAGACTTAAAAGTGTTTCTTATTTGCTTTTTGATGCTCTCTTTGCTTCAACTCTCATCCTTATGTGAGCATCATTAAAATTACTGAGCCCATATTAATGGCTATAAAGAAAGCACTTCTTGGGAGATAACCCATGTTTTTTATTTTTTCTACTGTTTTGTTGTGTCTTGGAAGTTGCTACTACTGTAGCAACCTCTCCTTATCTTTATTTTATTGCATTGTTGTGCCAAGTAAAGTCTTTGATAGTAAGGTTGATACTAGATTTGGATTACTGCGCAGAAACAGATTTCTTGCTGTCACGAATTTGAGTAGCCCCTTCTGTAGGTAACTCAGAAAAATATGCCAATTTACGTGAATGGTCCTCAGATATGTACGCAACTTTCATTCAATTTGAGCGTTTTCATCTGAGCAAGTTAAGTGCCGCTAAAAAAATTCGTCTTTACGTACTGTTCTGTTTTGACAGATTCTGCCTTTTATTTCACATTGCCTGTTTTGCTATGTTAGATGGATTTCTTTGTTCCATTAACTTTCAGTAGCTTTGTGCAATGTCCAGAAGTGTTAAGAATGATTGTGTCCTCTCTGAACATGTGAATTTTTGATTATGCACTAACCCTCTAATGAGATTGTTTTGAGTTTGGTGTGGAGGAAGTTTTCAAGGGTCAAGAGAGGAGGATGATATAATATGATCAAGAAGAGTGAAAAGTCTAAGCTTGGGGATGCCCCCGTGGTTCATCCCTGCATATTTCAAGAAGACTCAAGCATCTAAGCTTGGGGATGCCCAAGGCATCCCCTTCTTCATCGACAACTTATCAGGTCACCTCTAGTGAAACTATATTTTTATTCCGTCACATCTTATGTGCTTTACTTGGAGCGTCTGTGCGTTTTTATTTTTGTTTTGTTATCTTAGTTCTCTGAATAAATTGGATCCTATCATGCTTGTGTGGGAGAGAGACACGCTCCGCTTTTTCATTTGAACACTGGTGTTCTTAGCTTTACTTTTAATGTTCATGGCGAAGGTTGAAACTGCTTCGTTCATTGCTATTTGGTTGGAAACAGAAAATGCTTCATGTGGTAATTGGTATATTGTCTTGAATAATTTGATACTTGGCAATTGTGATGCTCAAATAGATCATGTTTAAGCTCTTTCATCATGTACTTTGCACCCATTAATGAAAAACTACCATAGAGCTTGTTGAAATTTGGTTTGCATGATTGGTCTCTCTAAAGTCTAGATATTTTCTGGTTAAGGTATTTGAACAACAAGGAAGACAGTGTAGAGTCTTATAATGCTTGCAATATGTTCTTATGTAAGTTTTGCTGTACCGGTTCATACTTGTGTTTGCTTCAAACAACCTTGCTAGCCAAAGCCTTGTACTGAGAGGGAATACTTCTCGTGCATCCAAAACCTTGAGCCAAAACCTATGCCATTTGTGTCCACCATACCTACCTACTATGTGGTATTTCTCTGCCATTCCAAAGTAAATTGCTTGAGTGCTACCTTTAAAACTTCATTCCATGTCTTTGCAATATATAGCTCATGGGAAAAATAGCTTAAAAACTATTGTGGTATTGAATATGTAGCTTATGTATCTTATTTCTTATAAGTTGCTTGTTGAGCGGTAACCATGTTTCTGGGGATGCCATCAACTATTTCACTTTTGTTGAATATCATGTGAGTTGCTATGCATGTTCGTCTTGTCTGAAGTAAGGGTGATTTGCCATGAGTTGAATGGTTTGAGTATGCATATTGCTAGAGAAGAACATTGGGCCGCTAACCAAAGCCATGATCCATGGTGGAAGTTTCAGTTTGGACAACAATCCTCAATCTCATATGAGAATATTATCTGTGGTTGAATGCTTATGCATTAAAGAGGAGTCCATTATCTATTGTCTATGTTGTCCCGGTATGGATGTCTAAGTTGAGAATAATCAAAAGCGAGAAATCCAATGCGAACTTTCTCCTTAGACCTTTGTACAGGCGACATAGAGGTACCCCTTTGTGACACTTGGTTGAAACATATGTAATGCAATGAGAATCCATGGAAATCCAAGCTAATTAGGACAATGTGCGAGCACTATTGGTATTCGATGCACGAGGCTTGCAACTTATAGGATGTCTTATGCATAACACATATGAATTATTACTACCGTTGACAAAATTGTTTCTATGTTTTCAAAAGAAAAGCTCTAGCACAAAAATAGTAATCCATGCTTCCCTCTGCGAAGGGCCATTCTTTTACTTAATGTTGAGTCAGTTTACCTACTTCTTTCTATCTTAGAAGCAAACACTTGTGTCAACTGTGTGCATTGATTCTTACATGTTTACCTATTGCACTTGTTATACTGCTTTATGATGACAACTATCCATGAGATATACATGTTACAAGTTGAAAGCAATTGCTGAAACTTAATCATCCTTTGTGTTGCTTCAAAACTTTCTACTAAGAATTTATTGCTTTATGAGTTAACTCTTATGCAAGACTTATTGATGCTTGTCTTGAAAGTACTATTCATGAAAAGTCTTTGCTATATGATTCAGTTGTTTAGTCATTGTCTTTACCATTGCTTTGAATCACTTCATTCATCTCATATGCTTTACAATAGTATGATCAAGATTATGTAAGTAGCATGTCACTACAGAAATTATCCTTGTTATCGTTTACCTACTCGAGGGCGAGTAGGAACTAAGCTTGGGGATGCTGATACGTCTCCAACGTATCTATAATTTCTGATGTTCCATGCTAGTTTTATGACAATACCTACATGTTTTGTTCACACTTTATATCGTTTTGATGCATTTTCCGGCACTAACCTATTGACAAGATGCCGAAGAGCCAGTTGCTGTTTTCTGCTGTCTTTGGTTTCAGAAATCCTACAAAGGAAATATTCTCGGAATTGGACAAAATCAACGCCCAGGGTCTTATATTTCACGGAAGCTTCCAGAGAGCCAGAGAGGGACTAGAGGGGAGCCCTGGGGGCCCCACCCCACATGGTGGCGTGGCCAAGGGGGGGGGGCGTGCCCCCCTATGGTGTGGGTCCACCAGGACTCCTCCGAGGCTGCCCTTCCGCCTACTTAAAGCCTCCCCCGCGAAAACCCTAAACCAATAAGCCACGGGACGAGAAAAGTTACGCAGCCGCCGCCATCGCGAAGCCAAGATTCGGTGGACAGAAGTCTCTGTTCCGGCACGCCGCCGGGACGGGGAAGTGCCCCCGGAAGGCATCTCCATCGACACCACCACCATCTTCATCGACGCTGCAGACTCCTATGATGAGGAGGGAGTAGTTCTCCCTCGAGGCTAAGGGCTGTACCGGTAGTTATGTGGTTAATCTCTCTCCCATGTACTTCAATACAATGATCTCATGATTTGCCTAGCATGATTGAGATCCATATGATGAGCTTTGTAATCTAGATGTCGTTATGCTATTCAAGTGGGTTTTACTTATGTGATCTCCGGAGACTCCTTGTCCCACGTGTGTAAAGGTGACAGTGTGTGCACCGTGTGGGTCTCTTAGGCTATATTTCACAGAATACTTATTCACTGAGTTATGATTTGAGTTGGATGTCTCTATGAAATTGTGGTGTGTTAGTACCTCCTATGAATGCTCACAGTGACAGCGTGGGGTGTTTATTAGTACTTGGGAATACATCTTTAAGGTTTGCTTTTGCAGCCCTACACGGTGAATTAGTGTTCGTTATCCCGCCAGAGAGTAGTTCAGAATAGCATAGTGAAGTGCTTATATTTATATTCCTTTATGATTGCAATGTTGAGAGTGTCCACTAGTGAAAGTATGATCCCTAGGCCTTGTTTCTAAGCATTGAAACGCCGTTTCCAACAAGTTCTGCTACATGTTTGCTTGCTGCCATTTTTATTTCAGATTGCAATTACTACTTACAATCATCAATATTACTTGTATTTCACTATCTCTTCGCCGAACTAGTGCACCTATACATCTGACAAGTGTATTAGGTGTGTTGGGGACACAAGAGACTTCTTGTATCTTAATTGCAGGGTTGCTTGAGAGGGATATCTTTGACCTCTACCTCCCTGAGTTCGATAAACCTTGGGTGATTCACTTAAGGGAAACTTGCTGCTGTTCTACAAACCTCTGCTCTTGGAGGCCCAACACTGTCTACAGGAATAGAAGCGTGCGTAGACATCATAGGGATGTCCTCATCATCTCCCCCCCCCCCTTCAAAAGGCGTCGACCTCGACGCTCCAAGGTCTTCTCCGTCATATGGTGTCAAATCAGCCACATTGAAAGAATTACTGGCACCAAACTCATCAGTTGGAAGATCTATAGAGTATGCATTACCATTGATCTTGGCAAGCACTTTGTAAGGACCAGCACCACGAGGAAGCAACTTGGACTTCCGTAGCTTCGGGAACCTATCCTTGCGAAAATGTACCTAGACCATATCACCAGGCTTGAACAACATCTCCTTGCACTTCTTGTTCACCCTTGCAGCATTATTCTTGCCTTTCTTCTCTATCAACTCTTTAGTCTTCACATGTATCTTCCGTACAAAATCTGCCCTCTTTGATGCCTCCATATTGACTCTCTCATGTATGGGTAGAGGCAACAAATCAAGTGGAGTAATGGGTTTGAAACCATACACCACCTCAAAGGGACACAGCTCTGTGGTAGAATGTACCGCCCTGTTGTAAGCAAACTCCACATGCGGCAAACAATCTTCCCACTCCTTCAAGTTCTTCTTAATCATGGATCTCAACAGTTGTGACAATGTGCGGTTCACCACCTCAGTTTGACCATCAGTTTGGGGATGACAAGTAGTACTGAACAGTAGCTTTGTCCCCAGCTTTCCCCAAAGTGTCTTCCAGAAGTAGCTCATGAACTTCACGTCACGATCAGAAACAATAGTCTTCGGGACTCCATGTAGACGTACAATCTCCCTAAAAAACAGGTTAGTAATATACGACGCATCGTCGCTCTTGCGGCAGGCAATAAAATGTGGCATCTTAGAGAATCTATCCACTACCACAAATATAGAATCATGGCCTCTTTTAGTACGCGGCAAACCCAACACAAAATCCATACTAATGTCTTCCCATGGTGTAGTAGGTGCCGGTAAAGGAGTATACAAACCGTGAGGCTTCAGCTTGGACTTGGACTTGTTGCAAGTAATGCATCTCTTCACATACCTGTCCACATTCCGCCTCATCTTTGGCCAATAGAAGTGATCAGCGAGCATGATTAGCGTCTTCTCACGCCCAAAGTGACCCATCAAACCTCCAGCATGTGATTCCTGCAACTGCAAGAAGAGCAAACGCACAGACGATTCTGGAACACATAGTTTGTTAGCTCTAAACAAGAACCCATCATGTATGTGATATTTCTCCCATGCTTTACCAATAGCACACAAGCGATATGGTTCAGCAAAATCATGATCAGTAGCATACAAATCACAGAGTATCTCTAATCCAGGAATTTTAACATCAAGTTGAGTTAATAGCATGTTGTTCCTAGACAAAGCATCAACAACAATACTATCTTTTCCCTTCTTATGCTTAATGATGGATGGAAAAGATTCAATAAACTCAACCCACTTAGCAAGACTCCTATGCAAGTTAGATTGAGCTTTCAGATATTTCAAAGTTTCATGATCAGAATGTATGATAAATTCTTTTGGCCACAAATAATGTTGCCAAACCTCAAGAACTCTAACTAAAGCATACAATTCTTTATCATAGATAGGATAGTTCAACTTAGCACCAGAAAGTTTCTTAGAAAAATATGCAATTGGGCGACCCTCTTGCATCAACACACCACCAATTCCAATACCACTAGCATCACATTCAATCTCAAATTGCTTATTGAAATCAGGAAGTGCAAGCAACGGTGCAGAAGTTAACATACGATTCAGCTCATCAAATACATGATCTTGGGCTGCGCCCCACTCAAATGCAACACCCTTTTTAGTCAATTCATTCAAAGGTGCAACAATAGTACTAAAATTGGGCACAAATCTTCTATAAAACCCAGCTAGACCATGGAAACTTCTTACTTGACTCACATTCATGGGAGTAGGCCAATTTTGAATTGCTTCAATTTTAGATGAATCTACCTCTACTCCATGCTAAGAGACAACATAATCCAGAAATATGATCTTATCTTTGCAAAATGTGCACTTCTCAAGATTACCATAGAGTTTATTATCATGCAACACTTGCAAAACATGTCGAATATGCATAGTATGATCAGATTCATTGCGGCTGTAAATTAATATGTCATCAAAGCACATAACCACAAACTTGCCAATAAAATCACGCAAAACATGGTTCATCAGTCTCATGAAAGTGCTAGGTGCATTAGTTAAACCAAAAGGCATTACTAACCACTCATATAAACCAAATTTTGTTTTAAAGGCTGTTTTCCATTCATCCCCCTCTTTCATCCTAATTTGATGATAACCACTACGCAAATCAATCTTAGAGAAAACAGTAGCACCACTCAATTCATCTAGCATATCCTCTAAACGGGGAATAGGATGACGATATCGAATAGTAATGTTGTTTATCGCTCTACAATCTACACACATGCGTCATGTACCATCTTTCTTAGGAACTAGAATAACAGGAACAACTCAAGGACTTAGGCTTATGCGAATATAACCTTTGTCGAGTAGCACTTGTACTTGCTTTTGTATCTCCTTTGTCTCTTTGTGGTTCATCCTATATGGCGCCCTATTAGGCAGCGAAGCTCCGGAGATCAAGTCAATTTGATGCTCAATACCATGCAATGGTGGCAATCCTGCGGGCACCTCCTCCGGAAACACATCGCTGAATTCCTGCAAAAAACACTAGAAACACCAAGAGAAATAGGGGTCATGTCGTTAGAAACCAAAACCTCACCCTTGTACATGAGCACAAGAGGCATGGCTGTAGGATCCTCACTAAATTCTCTCATGTCCTCTTTGGTGGCTAATAAGACTAAGGAATTCACTCTCTCACTTTTCGTTATATCACTCATGGCATTACAATTCTCTCGCCTATCTATGGAAGCATCCTCCAAGTTTACTTCAACTTTCTGACGAGATTCATTGACAATTTGTTGTGGCGACATGTAACACCCCAAATTTCAAAACAAAGCAAAAAGGAATTTACTTTTTCCAAAAATGAGAACCAACAAAAACTTTTCTTATATAAGGTATTAGGCTTATTGCTCCTATCTATTACTTGTGTTCTTGCCTTGAGGAGTGTTAGTATGCTTATGTGACCCACCCTAAAACCCTAGAGTGATCAAGTAAAGATCACAAACCAAATAAAAACAAAAAGAGAAAGAACTCAAATAAGAAGAACCCTAAGCCCTAACCTTTTCAAAACTCCTTTGATCTATTTTGAGAAACCCTGAATAAAGGAAAAACTATATGTGGGCCTATAGCCCTAATATGTGAATCTGAAACCTTACCCCTTTTCTTCTGCTAAATGGTGGTGAACCATTGCAGAAATTACTAAACCCTAAACCTCACCCCTCTTGTCCTCAATCTTGGAAGAATAAAATAAAAAGGAAAAATCTTATTTAAGAAAAGAGGCATATATGCCTATGGCGATTTTGTAAAACTTTACTTTAGGCCTTTCTACCTTACTTAGAGATTTGGAAAACCTTCTTAAACCTTATCTAGTACTCTTCCCACACAATCCAAGTTGAAACAAAAGATTTTTGAAAAGGAAGTAATATTGCCATAGAGGCATATGAGAGCCAAATATCAATTTGTGAAATTGAGGATCTTGACCCTAAGACTTCTAGTGAATGGTGGGATCACTCCTATATACCTTTTCAACTCTCAACAACATCAATAGGGTCAAGCCTAGTCAAAGTAAAAAAATCAAATGCCACATATGCATAGAGGCATATGTGACCCCTAGCCATTTTCACAAATTCTTGTCCTATGCACTTCTACCTTTACCAAAATGGTGTGAAACCATCTCTGAACCCAATCTAACCCTAACTTGACCCTCCTCCTTGCTCAAGTAAAGCAAGGGGAGCATCTTACAAAAATAAGAAAATTTGACATGTTCCCTCTCCTGTGTTTTGGCCAATTTTACAAATCTTTGAGCTAGACCTTTTGGAATGGTTTCAATGGTTTGAAATTGTTTCTAAACTAAGAAGAATGACTTTAGAATCAAGGCAAGTCCAATCAAATGGAGAGAAACCCAATAGTGGGATAACTCCATTTTTCCCTCACATACACATAGGGCCAATTTATCAAACTTTGACCTAGGCACCAACCTTGTCTCAAAATGGTTGGACCCTTTCATCCAACTTCTTCTAGCACCAAACAAACCTCCCTCTTGTCAAATTGAAGCCAATAAAAAGAGAAAGGATAAAGGTGGAAAAATCACAAAACCCTCACATATGGCTTATGCCATTTTTCTAAATTTTGACCCTAACCCATTTTGGCCTTCACCATTAGTTGAATAATGTTACTAAACATTTATTACAACTTTTGGAATCAAAGAAACCCTTTTCAAATCAAATTCAAACTCAATTGGGGATCACATGCAATAATGGTCAAATCTGCCATTATTATTCTGGTCACTACTTTGAGCCTCTCTTTTTCAAGTTTTTCAAACTGAACTTTCCCAACTCTTTGCATGTCATCCAAGAGGACATCAAGGAGAGCAACTTTGGTAAAGACCCCCTGGCCAAAATCATATTTGATCAATTGTTATGCTCATCCAAAGTTGGCACTTTTAATTAAGTGGAACAATCTCCCACTTAGGGATTTTGCTAGATTTTGAATTTCTAAATTCCACCACCACCTCTCCTTGCCTCTGGTCATTTAGGACCAAACCAAACACACCCTTTTCAATTTGGTCAACCTTTTGAACTTTATCAATTTTGGGCAAAATTGAGGAATTTCAAATAGGGAACTATACCAACACTATTTGCAATAGTGTTTGCCTAACCCTACCCTGCCCCAAATCTCTCCACACTGTCCCCTTGTTCCCTCTCTTCATCACTCCACCACAGAAACCCTAGAGGAGCTAGCCAAGCATGCATGCCATGGCCATGCCGGCCATGGTCACCATGGACACCATCCCCTCCTCTCCTCTCACCACCACTCCCGGCCATCATGTCCCCTGGACCCCCCTTGCTCCCCTGCATCCAACCATAGCCACCATTGCCGGAGAGGAAGCCCACACGCGTCAACCACCGCGCGCCCAGAGTGGCCCAGGCCATGCCGATCACGGCGTGGGCACGCCCCAGCGCGCGCCACGGCCACCTGCCGCCCCGACGACCTGCGTAGCCCCCGGCCTCCCTCTCAGCACGTTGAGCATCACCGTCGTCGCGCCAACCCACCAGACACGCTCCCATGCTCTCGCGCTGCCTGTCGCCGACGACCAGCTCGCCGGACCCCCGTAAGCCTGCCGCCAGTATCTCGCCTCTCGCGCGCTCGCCAGACCGTCCCCCATCTCATCTCCTAGCTCTCTAGCCTCGCAGTGATGTCGCCTACCTTGCCCTGCTCCCTCCTACCCCTCTGCATCGCCGGCGACGCCGCGCGCATGCCGCCATCACCACTGCCCCGCAACACCTCGCGCCGCTATAAAAGGGAAGCAACCCGGGACAATTTCTTCACACTCACTTGCTTCCCTCCTCATCCTTGATCTCCTCGACCACCTCCCCCTTCCCAATTTCACCGGAGTAGCTCCAATTTCACCGGGGACCGCCGCCGCAGCAGCTCGACGGAGGAGAAGCTCCCTGCCACCATTCGAGCCGCCGTCTGCGCCATCTGCTTCCTCATCGTCGACAACGTCGTTCGCCCGCATCGCCAACCCTCGCCGAGCCTCCGACCAGCCGCCGACGACCCCCTCTGCCGCGCCAGGGTTTGCTCACCGTCGCGGAAGGTGACGCTCCGCCACCGTCCGATTCTCTTTTAATCCAATGGTTCATATCGCTGCGTACCGGTTCGGGTTTTAAAACCCACTGACGCGTGGGGTCCGCTGTCAGGCGGCCCGCTGCGCACTGGAGCACAGCTGGGCCGGCCCGTTTAGTTTCCCGCGCAGCCCTTTTCGTTTGAATTTGTTAAAAACAATTAAACCCAAATTTAAATACTGGTGCCTTGCTAGAAATCAAATATCTCCAATTCTACTTGGCCAAATTTTACCAATTTTATACCGTTGGAAAGCTAGTGAAATTATCTACCAAATGCCACTAGTCCCACTTCCAGATCTTGTGTAGAATTAATGTGACATAAATAACAAGTCAGGGAGTTTTGTGACTTCAAATAAATCTCAAAAATCAACCAAAAGAGATATTGAGTTGATTCCAACTCCAATAGCTCACATTTGACTTACACTAATTGTTTATGCAATAAAATGGTGTGGTCACTTTGCATGATCATGCCCTAGTTTAAGTAATGGATAATATGGCTAGTTTAACTAGTGGATATTGTCCAAAACTATTAAGTAATTCATATGAAGTCTTATGCTTCATTTAAATCTTGTCTCAAATGAATTCATGTGATGTTTGGACCCCTGGCCCAAACTCACCTATATGAATTCCTTAGAGATTTAAATCATTTGTAGTGTTAATAAATGGCATGAGGTACTCTACCTCATTTAAATCTATTTCTCAAATGATAATGATGAATGGTTGACTTGGGTCAACATGATTTCATGCATGATTGTTTGAGAAATTAAATCTTAAGAAGTTTTCAATAAGAGAAAGGTATTTCTCAAACACTAGATGGAAAACTATCACTTACATATGTAGGGAGAGGAAATTATTTTCCCAAACCACCCAACCAATGCACCCTAATTGTAGTAGTTGTGTGAATAGAATAATTGGTGTAAATACAAGTAATGTTAGAATAGCCAATGAATTGTTGAGGATGTGAAATCACCTCAATGGTAGTTGTTAACCTAGTTACAACTATGTGTTAAATCTTATGAGAGGCTTTCCCTCTCATTTAAATCTTGTTCTCAAGTATTTCAACATGAGGTATGGACCATGGTCTATATAATCTTATGTTGAGTATTTGGTGACATTAAATCACTACCAGGTTAGTATTAAATTGTATGAGGTATGGAACCTCATTTAAATCATTTTCTTAAATGATGAGTATGAAGAGGTTGACTTTAGTCAACCTAGGTCATATTTTGTTCATAAGAGAAATTAAATCTTAATAAGATATAAGAGGAATTTATTTCTCGATGTAATTAAAAGTAACACCTAGGTTAGTATGAGAGGAAACTATGTTTTCTTGAATAAGAGGAACACATCCACCCACTTAATAGTAGTATGGATGCTAGCTAAGTTGTGTGAAGCTTGTATGTGATTAGTTTAGTATGTAATTTTGGTATGATGATTGTATGCCCCGTATTCGTATTTTAGACGCTAGTCCCGGAGACCATCAGGAAGAGGAGGACTTCTACAACAAGGAAGGAGAAGAGAACTTAGACCCTCACTTCATACCAAGGCAAGCCAATACCGATGCAAGTTAATCTGTAGCAAGCTGATAGTATTGCAAGTTATTACCAACTAAGCTAGCATCGATAGAAATTACCTTTGCAAGGTGATATTGTTTGCAAGCTAAGATATTTAGTTTGCAAACTAATATTCTTGCAAGGTGCAACGCCCCCTTGGGGCAAGGCACCCTGTTTCTTACCTTTTATTATATGAACCCATCCTAACTTTTGATTTTACAAATTCTTACTTGTTTTCTAGATGGGTTACTTTTATAGTTAACTTTGGTCAAAGTGCAAGTTGGTGATTAAAGTAGTAAAGGTAGCAAGCTACCACCAATGCCAGCTAGCTTGAGGCAAACCATTTTGGGTTGCAAGATAATACTCTTGCAACTTGCTAAGCTCTCTATGAGCAAAGCCTTCCCCTATTTTACTTTAGGCTTATGATCTTAATTTCCAGTTTGTACTTACAAACTTTATTTACCTTTGTTTTATCGAAGTACTTGTTGATTCATGATTCACTTGGCTAGTATTGGACTAGTACAAGAGTATCAAACTTAGCCTAGAAACACACCAAATACTTAGCATCCCTCTTGCATAGATGCTAGTGCTGATTTGAAAGTGGCTACTCCATGTGGGAGACTGGGAACTGAAATGATTTCGAAAACCTTGGAATGACGAGTCATTCTATTGAGAGATTTTTAAAGGAGTTTCGAAACCTGGGGATGAAGATGCATTCCATTGAATGATTTCTTTTGAAGGTGAATATGACTGGTGAATGACTTGGTGAATGTTTCAAAAATACTGATGGTTGGGTTCGGATGCGATACCATTCCAATTTTACCGTACCCCCACAATACCTGAATCTGGGTAGGGCTTAACTGGAAGTTTGTGTGTCTTAGTATGGGTTCCCTCTAAACAAGCATCATCGGGGTTATGCCGAAAGCTGCCTCTACCACAAAAGAAACGATACGATATGATGCGCGATGAGGTGAATGTCCGGCCCAAGCCCTGTGCGTGCTCCTGGGTTGACAGTTGGTCTTCACTGGGAGGCCAAGCTCATGGGGAGAGGTGCCTATACTAGGGTATGTAAATGAAAGGTTTTGATTGGTAGTTCGCGTACCGCGTACGATAAATCAGGGCCAGTTACCCCTGACGAGCTATTGCAATTGTTGTGGCACAAGTGTACAACCTCTGCAGAGTTAAACCTATTCGAATAGCCGCGTCCTCGGTTATGGACAGTTGGAAAGGCCATACTGTTCCGTCATCAGAACTTTTCGAAAACTATGAGTGGTGAAGGGTGACTTATGTTTTGAACTTGAGACTTTGATCTGGAAATCACAACAGAGTTGTGGGAATGACACTAATGTTCCCACTGGTTTTGGATAGCATTCCAAAAGTGGTTTACAAAAATGTTTGTGAAATAAAATTTGCTTTATGCAAAAGAAACTAGAGCTTAGTACCCCTTACTAGACTTGTTAGCACTTACCTTAGTATTAGTTTGCGAGTACTTTAAAGTACTCACGGCTGTGTCCCTGGCTATTCAAATGGCCAGATTCTGAAGCAGAACAACAGTTTGAAGAAGACGACCCGCAGGACGCCCACGACAACTAGGGAGCCTTCTGACGTCAGACGTTGGCCTGTGGACTAGAGAGTCCCTTCTACTTTACGCTTCCGCTATGAAACTATGAAACTATGTGAATGTTGATCCCTAGATCAACTGTGTGTGTAATATGGGATCGTGTGATCTCTATTTGTAAGACGACTATGGTATGTAATGAATGATGACTTATGATATTCAACTGTTATGTCTCGCAACAACAATATTCCTGGGATTGCGATGTATGGCATGACAGGCATCTGGACTTAAAAATCCGGGTGTTGACAAGTTGGTATCAGAGCCATTGTTTGACCTTAGGAGACCCTAGTTAGAATGGACGTCTGAAAAACTTAGTTTCAAAAACCTATGAAGTGAATATTTGGGAAAACTTGTTCTTACTCTTATCCTTGAAATCCTTTTTCAAAAAAAAATGAGCAATCTCTACTTCCTTTGCAAACTTACACCAAAAATTTGCACACTTGACTACTTCTCTAATTTACTCCTCTTTGCTCCCAGATGACGTACCAGTGGGAGTCCTATCAGCTTGGTTCCGAAGGCGACCTCAAGTTCGAAAAAGAGTTGAAGCAACTAGTGGATTATCTCGGGCACCCGTACCCCAAGTTTTTCGGAATACCACTGAAGGCTAAGGCAGGAGAACCACCTCAGTGGGACGTTTCTACTGATCTACGAAGGAAGCTTGATGCCCCGGTATGGGAAACCATTTGGATTACTGTAACGGGAAACACTTGGAAGGAAGGACTAGCAGAAGCGATGCAAGAAGCAATTTTTCGTCTGTGTGGACAAAATAAGGACAAGATCAAGAACACTCGCTTCATCTACTACCCAAGACATGACCCCTGGGGAGAACCAATGACCATGCCCCCACCGCAACCAAGGATGAACCCCTACGAAGCACCTCAGGACTTCAGGCAGTACAAAACCTGCAGGGATTTGGACAACGCCCTCGCCTCACGCCAAGCACCTCAACCGTGAAGAAGAAGAGTCCACCCGAGAGAATAGTATCACTCCAGCACTTAAGTAGGTGTGAGTGTATCAGGATCCCCTTGTATCGTAGAACGAATGAATGGTTCTTCAAACCAACGGTGTGTTAGGTTTGTAATGTGTGATGTTTGGTATGAATGAAAAAGTGTTGCTGGTTTTTACCCCCTCAACACTCCTCAGGTTTTCAAGTTTTCAATTATTGAATTTTAACTCAAACAAACCATAGAAGTTTCCCTCTTACCTTATTATCTACTTCGATGTTCAGATGGCCCCTCCTACCCGCAACAACTCCCGTGCCTAAGCCAAGCAGATACACCCTGAGCACGCCAGGATGACTGAAGCCATCAGCATCCTTGCAATGGAGCGCAAGGCACTTCGCCACCAACACGCCAAGAAGGACTACCTCATTGCCCGCCTCCGCGTGAAGATAGCATCACTAGAACGGCTCATCCCAGTACTCCACCATGCCCCCAGAGCCAAGTCCAATGTGACCTGCTACGCATGTGGTGTTACTGGTCATTACTCTAACAAGTGCCCGAGGAAAGCCACCAACCATGCCCCCAGGACGGGAAGCAATGCTGTACCCATCGCACAAACAAGCAAGGCAACGGTAACCTGCTATGAATGTGGAACTGTGGGTCATTTCTCCAATGAATGCCGCAAGAAGCTTGCCAAGATCGCCGCCAACCCCTCTGCACTGGCACAGCAGCAGCACCATATCGCAACTAGAAGAAAGTTTGCTCCAAACTACCCGAACAACCGCACCGGTCGCTACTACCACCTGAAGACCGCCGAAGCACAAGAAGCATCTCGGAACATGACAAGTATGTTTCCTACTAAATCAAACCGCCCAATCTCTCCTAGGAACCTAACTCCTCTTAAAATCTCGGGACGAGATTTGTTTAAGGGGGAAGGGTTTGTAACACCCCAAATTTCAAAACAAAGCAAAAAGGAATTTACTTTTTCCAAAAATGAGAACCAACAAAAACTTTTCTTATATAAGGTATTAGGCTTATTGCTCCTATCTATTACTTGTGTTCTTGCCTTGAGGAGTGTTAGTATGCTTATGTGACCCACCCTAAAACCCTAGAGTGATCAAGTAAAGATCACAAACCAAATAAAAACAAAAAGAGAAAGAACTCAAATAAGAAGAACCCTAAGCCCTAACCTTTTCAAAACTCCTTTGATCTATTTTGAGAAACCCTGAATAAAGGAAAAACTATATGTGGGCCTATAGCCCTAATATGTGAATCTGAAACCTTACCCCTTTTCTTCTGCTAAATGGTGGTGAACCATTGCAGAAATTACTAAACCCTAAACCTCACCCCTCTTGTCCTCAATCTTGGAAGAATAAAATAAAAAGGAAAAATCTTATTTAAGAAAAGAGGCATATATGCCTATGGCGATTTTGTAAAACTTTACTTTAGGCCTTTCTACCTTACTTAGAGATTTGGAAAACCTTCTTAAACCTTATCTAGTACTCTTCCCACACAATCCAAGTTGAAACAAAAGATTTTTGAAAAGGAAGTAATATTGCCATAGAGGCATATGAGAGCCAAATATCAATTTGTGAAATTGAGGATCTTGACCCTAAGACTTCTAGTGAATGGTGGGATCACTCCTATATACCTTTTCAACTCTCAACAACATCAATAGGGTCAAGCCTAGTCAAAGTAAAAAAATCAAATGCCACATATGCATAGAGGCATATGTGACCCCTAGCCATTTTCACAAATTCTTGTCCTATGCACTTCTACCTTTACCAAAATGGTGTGAAACCATCTCTGAACCCAATCTAACCCTAACTTGACCCTCCTCCTTGCTCAAGTAAAGCAAGGGGAGCATCTTACAAAAATAAGAAAATTTGACATGTTCCCTCTCCTGTGTTTTGGCCAATTTTACAAATCTTTGAGCTAGACCTTTTGGAATGGTTTCAATGGTTTGAAATTGTTTCTAAACTAAGAAGAATGACTTTAGAATCAAGGCAAGTCCAATCAAATGGAGAGAAACCCAATAGTGGGATAACTCCATTTTTCCCTCACATACACATAGGGCCAATTTATCAAACTTTGACCTAGGCACCAACCTTGTCTCAAAATGGTTGGACCCTTTCATCCAACTTCTTCTAGCACCAAACAAACCTCCCTCTTGTCAAATTGAAGCCAATAAAAAGAGAAAGGATAAAGGTGGAAAAATCACAAAACCCTCACATATGGCTTATGCCATTTTTCTAAATTTTGACCCTAACCCATTTTGGCCTTCACCATTAGTTGAATAATGTTACTAAACATTTATTACAACTTTTGGAATCAAAGAAACCCTTTTCAAATCAAATTCAAACTCAATTGGGGATCACATGCAATAATGGTCAAATCTGCCATTATTATTCTGGTCACTACTTTGAGCCTCTCTTTTTCAAGTTTTTCAAACTGAACTTTCCCAACTCTTTGCATGTCATCCAAGAGGACATCAAGGAGAGCAACTTTGGTAAAGACCCCCTGGCCAAAATCATCTTTGATCAATTGTTATGCTCATCCAAAGTTGGCACTTTTAATTAAGTGGAACAATCTCCCACTTAGGGATTTTGCTAGATTTTGAATTTCTAAATTCCACCACCACCTCTCCTTGCCTCTGGTCATTTAGGACCAAACCAAACACACCCTTTTCAATTTGGTCAACCTTTTGAACTTTATCAATTTTGGGCAAAATTGAGGAATTTCAAATAGGGAACTATACCAACACTATTTGCAATAGTGTTTGCCTAACCCTACCCTGCCCCAAATCTCTCCACACTGTCCCCTTGTTCCCTCTCTTCATCACTCCACCACAGAAACCCTAGAGGAGCTAGCCAAGCATGCATGCCATGGCCATGCCGGCCATGGTCACCATGGACACCATCCCCTCCTCTCCTCTCACCACCACTCCCGGCCATCATGTCCCCTGGACCCCCCTTGCTCCCCTGCATCCAACCATAGCCACCATTGCCGGAGAGGAAGCCCACACGCGTCAACCACCGCGCGCCCAGAGTGGCCCAGGCCATGCCGATCACGGCGTGGGCACGCCCCAGCGCGCGCCACGGCCACCTGCCGCCCCGACGACCTGCGGAGCCCCCGGCCTCCCTCGCAGCACGTTGAGCATCACCGTCGTCGCGCCAACCCACCAGACACGCTCCCAGGCTCTCGCGCTGCCTGTCGCCGACGACCAGCTCGCCGGACCCCCGTAAGCCTGCCGCCGGTATCTCGCCTCTCGCGCTCGCCAGACCGTCCCCATCTCATCTCCTAGCTCTCTAGCCTCGCAGTGATGTCGCCTACCTTGCCCTGCTCCCTCCTACCCCTCTGCATCGCCGGAGACGCCGCGCGCATGCCGCCATCACCACTGCCCCGCAACACCTCGCGCCGCTATAAAAGGGAAGCAACCCGGGACAATTTCTTCACACTCACTTGCTTCCCTCCTCATCCTTGATCTCCTCGACCACCTCCCCCTTCCCAATTTCACCGGAGTAGCTCCAATTTCACCGGGACCGCCGCCGCAGCAGCTCGACGGAGGAGAAGCTCCCTGCCACCATTCGAGCCGCCGTCTGCGCCATCTGCTTCCTCATCGTCGACAACGTCGTTCGCCCGCATCGCCAACCCTCGCCGAGCCTCCGACCAGCCGCCGACGACCCCCTCTGCCGCGCCAGGGTTTGCTCACCGTCGCGGAAGGTGACGCTCCGCCACCGTCCGATTCTCTTTTAATCCAATGGTTCATATCGCTGCGTACCGGTTCGGGTTTTAAAACCCACTGACGCGTGGGGTCCGCTGTCAGGCGGCCCGCTGCAAGACTGGAGCACAGCTGGGCCGGCCCGTTTAGTTTCCCGCGCAGCCCTTTTCGTTTGAATTTGTTAAAAACAATTAAACCCAAATTTAAATACTGGTGCCTTGCTAGAAATCAAATATCTCCAATTCTACTTGGCCAAATTTTACCAATTTTATACCGTTGGAAAGCTAGTGAAATTATCTACCAAATGCCACTAGTCCCACTTCCAGATCTTGTGTAGAATTAATGTGACATAAATAACAAGTCAGGGAGTTTTGTGACTTCAAATAAATCTCAAAAATCAACCAAAAGAGATATTGAGTTGATTCCAACTCCAATAGCTCACATTTGACTTACACTAATTGTTTATGCAATAAAATGGTGTGGTCACTTTGCATGATCATGCCCTAGTTTAAGTAATGGATAATATGGCTAGTTTAACTAGTGGATATTGTCCAAAACTATTAAGTAATTCATATGAAGTCTTATGCTTCATTTAAATCTTGTCTCAAATGAATTCATGTGATGTTTGGACCCCTGGCCCAAACTCACCTATATGAATTCCTTAGAGATTTAAATCATTTGTAGTGTTAATAAATGGCATGAGGTACTCTACCTCATTTAAATCTATTTCTCAAATGATAATGATGAATGGTTGACTTGGGTCAACATGATTTCATGCATGATTGTTTGAGAAATTAAATCTTAAGAAGTTTTCAATAAGAGAAAGGTATTTCTCAAACACTAGATGGAAAACTATCACTTACATATGTAGGGAGAGGAAATTATTTTCCCAAACCACCCAACCAATGCACCCTAATTGTAGTAGTTGTGTGAATAGAATAATTGGTGTAAATACAAGTAATGTTAGAATAGCCAATGAATTGTTGAGGATGTGAAATCACCTCAATGGTAGTTGTTAACCTAGTTACAACTATGTGTTAAATCTTATGAGAGGCTTTCCCTCTCATTTAAATCTTGTTCTCAAGTATTTCAACATGAGGTATGGACCATGGTCTATATAATCTTATGTTGAGTATTTGGTGACATTAAATCACTACCAGGTTAGTATTAAATTGTATGAGGTATGGAACCTCATTTAAATCATTTTCTTAAATGATGAGTATGAAGAGGTTGACTTTAGTCAACCTAGGTCATATTTTGTTCATAAGAGAAATTAAATCTTAATAAGATATAAGAGGAATTTATTTCTCGATGTAATTAAAAGTAACACCTAGGTTAGTATGAGAGGAAACTATGTTTTCTTGAATAAGAGGAACACATCCACCCACTTAATAGTAGTATGGATGCTAGCTAAGTTGTGTGAAGCTTGTATGTGATTAGTTTAGTATGTAATTTTGGTATGATGATTGTATGCCCCGTATTCGTATTTTAGACGCTAGTCCCGGAGACCATCAGGAAGAGGAGGACTTCTACAACAAGGAAGGAGAAGAGAACTTAGACCCTCACTTCATACCAAGGCAAGCCAATACCGATGCAAGTTAATCTGTAGCAAGCTGATAGTATTGCAAGTTATTACCAACGCAAGCTAGCACTGATAGAAATTACCTTTGCAAGGTGATATTGTTTGCAAGCTAAGATATTTAGTTTGCAAACTAATATTCTTGCAAGGTGCAACGCCCCCTTGGGGCAAGGCACCCTGTTTCTTACCTTTTATTATATGAACCCATCCTAACTTTTGATTTTACAAATTCTTACTTGTTTTCTAGATGGGTTACTTTTATAGTTAACTTTGGTCAAAGTGCAAGTTGGTGATTAAAGTAGTAAAGGTAGCAAGCTACCACCAATGCCAGCTAGCTTGAGGCAAACCATTTTGGGTTGCAAGATAATACTCTTGCAACTTGCTAAGCTCTCTATGAGCAAAGCCTTCCCCTATTTTACTTTAGGCTTATGATCTTAATTTCCAGTTTGTACTTACAAACTTTATTTACCTTTGTTTTATCGAAGTACTTGTTGATTCATGATTCACTTGGCTAGTATTGGACTAGTACAAGAGTATCAAACTTAGCCTAGAAACACACCAAATACTTAGCATCCCTCTTGCATAGATGCTAGTGCTGATTTGAAAGTGGCTACTCCATGTGGGAGACTGGGAACTGAAATGATTTCGAAAACCTTGGAATGACGAGTCATTCTATTGAGAGATTTTTAAAGGAGTTTCGAAACCTGGGGATGAAGATGCATTCCATTGAATGATTTCTTTTGAAGGTGAATATGACTGGTGAATGACTTGGTGAATGTTTCAAAAATACTGATGGTTGGGTTCGGATGCGATACCATTCCAATTTTACCGTACCCCCACAATACCTGAATCTGGGTAGGGCTTAACTGGAAGTTTGTGTGTCTTAGTATGGGTTCCCTCTAAACAAGCATCATCGGGGTTATGCCGAAAGCTGCCTCTACCACAAAAGAAACGATACGATATGATGCGCGATGAGGTGAATGTCCGGCCCAAGCCCTGTGCAGTTCCCAGGTTGACAGTTGGTCTTCACTGGGAGGCCAAGCTCATGGGGAGAGGTGCCTATACTAGGGTATGTAAATGAAAGGTTTTGATTGGTAGTTCGCGTGCAGCGTACGATAAATCGGGGCCGATTACTCGACGAGCTATTGCAATTGTTGTGGCACAAGTGTACAACCTCTGCAGAGTTAAACCTATTCGAATAGCCGCGTCCTCGGTTATGGACAGTTGGAAAGGCCATACTATTCCGTCATCAGAACTTTTCGAAAACTATGAGTGGTGAAGGGTGACTTATGTTTTGAACTTGAGACTTTGATCTGGAAATCACAACAGAGTTGTGGGAATGACACTAATGTTCCCACTGGTTTTGGATAGCATTCCAAAAGTGGTTTACAAAAATGTTTGTGAAATAAAATTTGCTTTATGCAAAAGAAACTAGAGCTTAGTACCCCTTACTAGACTTGTTAGCACTTACCTTAGTATTAGTTTGCGAGTACTTTAAAGTACTCACGGCTGTGTCCCTGGCTATTCAAATGGCCAGATTCTGAAGCAGAACAACAGTTTGAAGAAGACGACCCGCAGGACGCCCACGACAACTAGGGAGCCTTCTGACGTCAGACGTTGGCCTGTGGACTAGAGAGTCCCTTCTACTTTACGCTTCCGCTATGAAACTATGAAACTATGTGAATGTTGATCCCTAGATCAACTGTGTGTGTAATATGGGATCGTGTGATCTCTATTTGTAAGACGACTATGGTATGTAATGAATGATGACTTATGATATTCAACTGTTATGTCTCGCAACAACAATATTCCTGGGATTGCGATGTATGGCATGACAGGCATCTGGACTTAAAAATCCGGGTGTTGACACGACATAGGCTGCAAGTTAATTTTCTTGCCCTTGAATTCCAAGTGATATGTATTGGCACGGCCATTGTGTTGCACAGAATGGTTATAGAGCCATGGCTGACCCAATAGTAGATGACACACCGTCATAGGAACCACATCAAAATCAATCGAATCCTTATACGGTCCAATCTCAAAATCAACACGCACCATGTGGTTTACCTTCATCTCTCCATTGTCGCTCAACCACTGAATATAATATGGATGCGGGTGCGGTAGATACTTCAATTTCAGCTTGGCACACAACTCCTTGCTTGCTAGATTGCGACAACTCCCGCCATCAATAATGACCTTGCAAGCATTATCAGGACCAACTAGTGCCTTTGTTTGGAACAAATTACAGCGTTGAGTAGATGCACTTGGCAGCACATTAAGAGCACGCTGAGACACAACAATAGTGCGAGCTTCAGACGGATAAGCATCTACACCATCACTATCATAATCATCATCTTCTGGTGCATACGAATCAGCATCATCTCCACTCTCATACTCATTGTCTTCATTAATAAACATGACCTTACGGTTAGGACAATCTCTCTTGAAGTGACCCTAGCCACCACATGTATGACAAACCATATCACGGTTGCGCGCCGTAGACATGCTAGAACCACTTCCACTTGCAGCAGGTTCAGACTTCTTTGTGTTGGACACATTGGATACCGGCTTGCTAGATGAAGTAGGAAATGGTGCGGGACGCGTAGATGGCGCCGGTGTAGTAGAGGGTGGCGCCCGAGGCGTGTAACGCCCAGCTCCCGTAGCACAGCCTTTGATTTGTGCCTCTTCCATGAACTGTGCTTCAGCTTCTCTTGCATGATGTAGCAGCTCATTCATAGTAGTGTAATGGTGATGACGAACAATTCCCTTGATATTATACTTCAAACCATGAAGAAAGCGCTGCATTGTCATTTGAAGTGACTCATGGACACGGCCACGCTGCATAAGCATCTCCATCTCCATGTAGTATGCATCAACTGTCATAACACCTTGTCTCAAGAGGGTCAACTTATCATATATAGATCGCAAATAATTAGTGGGAACAAAACGAGCTTGCATAAGAGCCTTCATCTCGCGCCATGTAAGAACTGGCAATTGTTGATCTTCTTGACGAGCACGTGTAACTCCATCCCACCAACGCAATGCATAGCCATCAAATTCTGAGGAAGCAAGCTTAACCTTCCTCTCTTCAGTATAATCATGTAAGCACCATAACTTCTCAATTTACAGCTCCCAAGTGAGGTATTCTTCAACATCAGCACCTCCTTCAAATTTGGGTATTGAGAACTTTGGCTTACCCAAACGATCGTCTTGTGGTGGTGGAGGGACACGGCGACCTAGTTCAGCAAATCCACGACCACGGTTACCACGTCCAGCACCACGACCTGTACCATGTGCATCAGATTCTAGATCACCATCTTCATCTTCATGTTGTTGTTGTTGTTGTTGGGTCAAATTATCAACAGCTAGGGTCAACGCTTGAATATTGCGCTGAATATCTGTCATTTGTTCTTGCATTGTATTGACGGTATGAGTAGTTGTATCAAGCTGCTTGGCGACCTTTTGAATCTCAACAGTACGTCCTTCGTCCTCAACGTGGAATTCACGTCGCATCTCGTTACGAAGAGCTTCATACTCCCTCCATGTCATCACATCAGCTCCATCCTTGTTTTTCTGGTTAACAATTTTGGCATCACTAGAAGACATGGTTAGTAGGTTAGTGCACTAAAACAAAATATGTTGTGGTACTCTCACAACTCACTCAAAACTGATAAGAAAAGGTAAATCTTACCGCTCCAAAGTGAATTAGTGTTGCTTACCAACTTGTAGAGACAACTAGTGCACGGATGTAGCGAAGTGAATATCAAGGGTATAAGAACAATCACATGACAAAGTAGGATATATGTGGGGCTGTAGGTGGGCTACCTATTTGCACCAATAACAAGCTCTAGCGCTGACCGTAGACAACCAAAGATACTCACACAAGGCGATAAATGTGGCAATGCAACTATATGGACGAACCGGTTGCAATGCACTCGAGAGACACTAGCAAAGCTCAACGGAACAGGCACAAGATTGCTCAACTACGGGTGCAGAAAAGAAAACTAGGCCTTCACTTGATCTTACTAGCACTACACTTCTTCTCTTCACTCTTTTCTCTTTTTTTGACTTCTTGACTCTACTCCTTGTAACACGGCCAACAGAAATTCCACAGCACCAAAAGCCTAACAAGCATCCTGTCGAGCGGTAAAACTAGTCTCTTTTGGGAAAGTTCCTAGTCACTTATATCGAAAGGCTGTGTCTATGGTTGGGAACAAGCAAACTGTACGCTATGTGGACTCGGGGTAACAAAAACTGCAAACAAGATGATAATGACACTCAAACCCTAGACAATCCTACTAGATGAAAGAAAAAGATATGCAAAAACAACTACGAAAAGCAACTAAAACTCGAAATTGATGCAATCTAAGGCTATGGCAAACCCTAACCCTAACTTTTTTTGGCTTTTTTGGATAGGAAACACTCACAACTCAACTATGGGGTGGATTGTGGATGGCTTACCGAGGAAACACTGAAATTTGATACCAAGATGATAAGGGGTGGCCCGATCTTCTCAGTAAGCGAGGTGGATGGTGATGAACACAGCGGAGATACACGATGATGAAGTGGATGATAACTTGTATGATGCCGACGAAGTCTCTCGATTGGTCCATGTCGCCAATGCAAAAGCTCTCAACCCTGCAAGATATTCGTAACTCCACACACTTGCGCACGTAGCCGCCGACCACGAAGCTTTAAGTTGCAACCGTCTAATTCCCAATGGAACAGCAGATCACACAAGACTTTCAGTAGCAAACACCAAATCGATGCAATATGGTGTATGAATTCGATAGAGTTGCAAAGCAAACAACTATGAACTAGGGTTTATCTTAAACGTGGTCCCAAACCTAATTTGGTGGCGTCCTGGGCACTTATATAGGGGTTCAGGATGACCATAAGTCGAGAAAATACATTGAAAACCGACCTAGATCGGGATCTGGTCGAGACAGACTCGGACACGGTCGGTCTGGGGGCCGGTCGACTGGGCCTGGGACCGGCCGGTCCGGTTTGGACCGGGTCAGGGACCAGGTGACAAGGTATTAACTCGCCTTGCTTCTACCGGATCTTCGGGTATCTCTTTCCTTAGGATATATGTTATGTAAACCTGCATCCAAGGAACTTGAACCATCATCACCTCATGTGATTCCTCTTCTTTCGATGTATTTGCTTCTAATTCTGCTGGAGCCCCCGAATCTTTCTCAAGCTTCTTCTTTGGTTGTTTCGATGTTTTCTTCACCTTAGTTGACCTTTCGCTTATCTCCTCCCAAAATACGCCAGGTGGTATTGCTAAGCATTGCGATCCGATGTTTGCCAAAACATCGGCTTCATCGTTGCTGAGTCTACTATTCATAGCAAATAAGGTACAAAAAGGAACGCCTTACATGATATCTTCAGGAATAGAAAGGACGAAGCAATGCTATGTTCCACGGGCGTTTGGTTTCCTCTCCTGACCTGTCCTTCTTTCCTTCCTTGTGTTCCTGTGCGTCAATTAGGTAATAGGCATCATTGTGTAGAGCCTTGCTCACAATGAATGGCCCTTCCCACGGAGGTGAAAGTTTGTGCCGCCCCTCAGTGTGCTGCACGAGGCGTAGGACTAGGTCCCCTTCCCGGAACACTCTCGGGTTAACCTTCCGGCTATGATAGCGTCTGAGGTTTTGTTGGTATATGGCCGATCTTGCCAAAGCCAGCTCTCTTTGTTCTTCGAGCAAATCGACATCATTTTCTCGGGCCTCTTTTACCTCTTCTTCGGTATAGAGTTGAACTCGTGGTGAGTCATGGATGATGTCGGTTGGTATGACCGCTTCTGCTCCATATACCATGAAGAATGGTGTGTATCCGGTAGACCGGTTTGGTGTGGTTCTTATGCTCCACAACACTGATGGTAGTTCATCAAGCCAATATCCTGGCGTTTTTTCAAGTGCCTCAATAAGCCTCGGTTTGATACCGGAAAGCACGAGTGCATTTGTTCTTTCCACTTGCTCATTTCCTTGCGGATGTGCCACGGAGCACACATCCAACCGGATGTTGTTATCATCACAGAACCATTTAAACTCTCCTTGAGCAAAGTTCGTTCCGTTATCCGTTATGATGCTGTGCGGGTAACCATACCGGAGGATGACATCTTTCAAGAACTTGACAGCAGTGTGTCCATCGCATTTTCCGATAGGTTTAACCTCGAGCCACTTGGTAAATTTATCGACCATCACCAAAATGTGAGTCATGTTCCCTCTTGCCGTTTTGAATGGTCCAACCATATCCAGGCACCAAACAGCAAATGGCCAAGTTATCGGTATCGTTTTTAAACCGGATGCTGGGGTATGATTTCGCTTGGCGTACCTCTGGCGCCCATTGCATTTCCGGACCAAGTCCTCAGCATCCTCCAAAGCCGTGGGCCAATAGAACCCATGCCGGAACACTTTTGCCACCAGCGCCCTGGATGAGGCATGGTGTCCGCACTCTCCTTGGTGAATTTCCAGGAGCATCTCTTTTCCTTCTTCCGGTTCCACACATCGCTGGAGGACACCGGTAACACTTCGTTTGTACATCTCACCATTGATGATAGTATAGGCCTTGGACCTTCTTTGAATTCTCCTCGATTCGGTTTCGTCTGCCGGTAAGCCGCCATTGACCAGGAATTCCTTAATAGGTTTTACCCAGGTTGGTGCTTCCCGAACTAGAAAGACTGGCACGTCAATCTCCATGTGGTCCACCACCATGGTTTCCTCCGGTTTTGATTTCGAAGTCCCCGGGTTAGACAAAGTAGTTCCCGGGTTTTCCTCATCAATGTCCATTGGCACCACGTGGGATTCCGGTACGAAAATTGATTCGGACTCCGGACTCGGTTTAATCGATGGCGTCCTCAGGTGAGCCAATGCTATACCGGCAGAAATTGACTGCCTGGACGAGCCCAGCTTGGATAGTGTGTCTGCGGCTTCATTCTCCGCCCGCGGTATGTGGTGAAACTCACAGCCCTCGAAGAATCCGGCAATCTTTTGCACATGGAACCGGTATGCGGCCATGTTGGCATCTTTTGCATCCCAATCTCCAGAATACTGTTGTACCACAAGATCCGAATCACCATAGCAAATGATCCGGTGTGCACCGATTTCTTTTGCTACTTTAAGCCCATGTACCAAAGCTTCATACTCAGCGACATTATTTGATGCCCTGAAATGTATCTGCAGCAGATATCTCAAGTGAGCCCCCTTTGGTGAGGTGAGAACCACTCCGGCACCGAGACCTTCTTTGAGCTTGGATCCGTCGAAGTGCATCTTCCAGTAATCCACATCCGGTTTGGGCGGCTTGTATTGCGCCTCAGCCCAATCAACCAGGAAATCCGCCAAAGCTTGCGGCTTTATGGCATATCTTCTTTCGTAAACCGGTACATAGGGTGACAGCTGAATCGCCCATTTGGCAATCCTGCCGCTGGCATCTTTATTGCCGATAATGTCCGAGATAGGTGCCTCGCTCACCACTTTCATCGGATGCTCTTCGAAGTAGTGCTTGAGCTTAGTGACACTCATGAACACGCCATAGGTCATCTTTTGAAAGTGCGGATAGTTTTGCTTTGAGAGGGAGAGCATCTCGCTCAGGTAATATACCGGTCTCTGCACGGTTTTTCCTTCCTCTTCTCTTTCTACCACAACCACAACGCTCACGACCCGGTTCGTTGCTGCTATGTAAAGCAACATGGGTTCCCTTTCCAGAGGTGAAGCCAGTACCGGAGCCGTGGCGAGCATTTTCTTTAGCTCATTGAATGTTGCGTCTGCCTGTGGGGTCCAGACGAAGGTATCCGATTTTTTCATCAGAGCATATAGCGGCAAAGCTTTTTCGCCCAACCGGCTTATGAACCGGCTCAAGGATGCCAGGCTTCCGGTAAACTTCTGCACATCTTTGAGGCATTGAGGCAAGCCCATACGTTCGATGGCTCGAATTTTTACCGGGTTAACTTCTATACCGTGGCTTGAGACCAAGAAACCGAGAAGCTTTCCGGCAGGAACTCCGAAAGTGCATTTTGCCGGGTTAAGTTTCATCCGGAACCTTCGCAAGTTGTCAAACGTCTGCCTCAGATCATCGATTAGAGTATCTTTTACTTTTGTTTTTATCAGGACATCGTCGACATAGACTTGCACGTTTATACCGATTTGATCGTGAAGGCATTTTTGCATGCAGCGCTGGTATGTTGCGCCGGCATTTCTCAAACCAAAAGGCATAGTAACATAGCAATAAGCCCCATGCGAGGTAATGAACGCAGTCTTTATTTGATCTTCCTTTTTCAAGGGAATTTGGTGGAAACCGGAATAAGCATCCAGGAAAGACAACAGTTCACAACCAGCGGTGGAATCGATCACCTGATCAATCCGGGGTAACGGGAATGGATCTTTCGGGCATGCCTTGTTCAGGTTGGTGTAGTCAATGCACATACGCCACACCTTTGGAGCCTTGGGGTCCTCCTCTTTCTTCTTCTCGACAAGCACCGGATTAGCCAGCCACTCAGTGTGCAGTACTTCCACGATGAAACCGGAAACCAGTATCTTTGTTACTTCCTCTTCGATGATCTTCCTCCTATCTTCAGCAAACCGGTGCAAAGGTTGCCTTACCGGCTTTGCGTCCTTCCGGACATTCAGAGAGTGCTCAGCCAACTCCCTCGGCACACCCACCAAGTCATCAGTAGACCAGGCGAAGATGTTCCGATTCTCACGGAGGAAGTTGACGAGCACGTTTTCCTATGCCTCGCTCAGGCCGACACCGATACGAATGGTGCGCTCTGGGTAAGCCGGATCCAGGACGATGTCTTTCGTTTCTTTTGTCGGTCTGAAAGCCGGCGAGCCAAGCTGGCCGCTCATTGCCGCTAAGTTTAGCTGGGAGGATTGAGCCAGCGCGACCGCGGTTTGCATTCTCCTTTCTTCTTCCGCTATCACCAGCGATTCGGCCAGATTTGATCCGGCGGACGCAGTTTCCAGCAACACTTTGTAGTTTCCCACCACGGTTAAGGGACCGCTGGGTGCCGGCATCTTCATCTTGAGGTAAGCCGTATGAGTTGAGGCCATGAATTTAGCCAATGCCGGTCTCCCCAGCAATGCATGGTAAGGACTATCGAGATCAACCACCTCGAACAGAATGTTTTCAACGCGGCAATTATCACGCCCGCAGAACAACACATCAACCCGGACTTTGCCCATTGGCTAACAGGACAATCCCGGAACGATGCCGTGGAAAGTCGTGTGACTTGGCTCCAGCATGTTTGGAGTTATGCCAAGCGTATGCATGGTGTGCCGGTACATGATATTTATGCTGCTACCATTGTCCACCAGCACTTTGCTGAACCGGACTCGCGACGATGGCCCGTGCATGATCGGATCCACCACCAGTGCATATCCACCTGGATTTGGCATCACTTTCGGATGATCTTTAAACGACCAAGTAATTTCTTGATCAGACCACAGCATGTATTTCGGCACTGCCGGTATCACCGCGTTCACTTCCATGGAGCGGCGGTGCACACTTTGCCGGTCTCTTGGCTCAGTTACAAATACAACACAGCACATATCCGGATCATGGTAAACATTCCGGCCCAAAGGTGCCGGCGGGGGAGCACGGTTATTGCCCTGCGCCACCTGGTGAACTTCTTGCTGCTGCTGCGGCCGGTTTGGTTGAGTGTAAACCGGTTGCGCATTTGCCCCGGTTAACGGTGGTGGTGGTAGCAATGCATCACAGCCTTGTGCTCTGGCATCTTTCACTGCGCCTTTTATCATCAGGTACTTGGTCCAGGAACAATCTTTTGTCAAGTGATTTGCCGGCTTCGCGGGGTTAGGATTGTGCCACCGGCAGGGTTGCTCCATTGCCGATTCCATGATGTATTTTGGCTGATCATGCCAAGGCTTTTTCTCCACCCACTGTTTCTTTTTCCCAGCCCGCGGCTAGTTTCCGGTTTTTTGTCTCTGGCTGCTACCAGCTCCAGAGTTATCCTGCACAGCGGCAACATGCTGCACTCCATACCTTCTATCCGAAAACTCTTTCCTTCTCTTGTTATGATGATTGTTCCGGTATTGGTCTTGGCGCGGTGGGTTTTTTGACGATGAATCGCCCGTGATTGCCGGTTGCATTGGATCTCCCAATGCGTAGCTGTCCGCTACCCGGATCATTTCTGCCAAGGTTGCTGGCATGTTTTTTTGTAACTTTTGCCACAACGGTGAGCCTCTCCGGCACCCATTACAGAACCAAGCAATTGCATGTGCTTCTATCACACCCTCACAAGAGTTCCTTGTATTGTTCCACCGGGTCAGGTACTCCCGGTCAGTTTCGTTATCACGCTGCTGGCACATGGCGAGCTGCTGCGGTCTGTTTGGCCTCCGGTATGTACTGCTGAAGTTGCTCACGAATGCTTCCTCGAAATCAAGCCATCCGTTTATGCTTCTGGCTGGCAAATTGTTCAGCCAGATACGTGCCGGTCCCACCAGGAATGGCGGTATGATTCTCACCGCCCAGCGTCGGCTTCCTCCGCCGGTTGCGATTCCTCCGCCACCAGCGACTTATACCGCTGTGACATAGTCAGCAAGCCAATCTTCCGGTTAGTGCTGCCATCGTATGTTTTTGTGTCTCGGGGCAACTGAAAGTTGCGCACCGGCGGTTCTTCCCTCATGATCTGGGGGCCAAAGCACTTTGGGCCTGGTGGTCCCTCGGACTCGACCATTTCGGATAGATATACCCTGTCCAGCCTGTGCCTCGCATCCCGGTCTGGCAGGCATCTTTCTCCGATACGTTCCCCCAACGGGTTCCGGTAAGCTCGTTCCATTCCGGAATCGGCTTCATCGTACCGGTTCGGCACTGTGGCGTTACCTCTTGGGTACCTTGGTGGCATTTTGTCACCTGCATATGCCGCTCGGGGCGCGCAATAATTTTTCCCGGTCTCGCCTCTTCCGGCATCATTTTTTCCGACATAGCCGTTTCCGGCATATCTTGCCCCTTGGCTTTTTCTACCGGCATCATGTTTCCCGGCTTGTTGTTTTCCGGCCAAGACCGGATCGTACACAGTCATTTGCTGTGTGTTTACATCTTTTTCTTTTCTCCTGTCCGGATGAGGGGACGAGGCCTGTCCATGCGATTTGCTTCCGGCATTTCTTGCCGAACGCACGGACTGCGATGCCGCTTTGTTATTGCGTGCCATCTCTGCATTTTGTGCCTCAATTGTATCAAGCAATTCTTTTACCCTAGCTTGCTGTTTCACTAGAGCATCATCGGTTAACGACTCACATGCTTCTACTGCAGCCCTAGCAGCTTTCAAAGTTTTATCCGGACTGCTGTACTTAGGTTTTTCTATCATGCTCAAAGATACCGACATACTCTTACCGGAAAGAATTTCCCGGCGCAGATCCTGATCTAAGTTACGACCTCTAAGCCGGTTTCCTGCAGCTCTAACAGGGTTCGCGCTAATGGAAGCAAAGCCATGGGCAGCGTTATACTCACGTAGGGTCAGGGTGAGCTCTTGCTGGGCCTTGACGATGTCTGCTGCACCAGAGAGCAGCTTCTGCCGCTGCGCCTCCAGTTCGGCTTGTGCCCCGGCGGGGTCGATGTTCTGCGCGATGGGCGTGGCCAACACGCTCATGGCCGCTTGCAACGGGGTCGTGGCCGGTGGCGCGGTAGAAGTTCCGGCGACGATCTCGTCGCGCTCGGTCGGTGGCTTGGCCGTGCGCGTGGACTTGGTCTGCCCAGCGGCCTCCACAGCAGCTTCTTTGCCGGCGCCAGCCATCATCACCTCCACGCTGCCAGTGGCGTGGCCGGTGCGTGGCCTGCGAGCAGCAGAAGACCTTGGCAGATCCGGTGCCACCAGCACCGGCGAGGGGTACTGGCGCTCCTTCACGGTGCCGAGGTAGACGTGGTGGCTCCCGAACTCGATGATGCGGCCGGTTTGCGGGAAGCGGCCGCCGTTGGTGAAGCAGCCCGTGTTGTCGTTGACGAAATCCAGCGAGCCGAGGCGCTGGACGAGGCTGGACACCACGCGCTCGCTGGAGACGGTGAGGATGCCCGCCCGGATGTAAACTCCAGCAAGCGCAGCTGCTGGCCCCACGGTGGGTGTGTTGCGGTCAGAAACCCACCGGCGAGCAGCGACGGGCAACATAGTAGAGCCGGGAACAACTTAGGGCTGCGGCTGGCCCTGGTCCCTCCGAGCGACGGCCCGCAAAGCCTCTGGTACGCACGTCCGATGCTGGTGCAAGGGCGTGCCACCTGACCTATACCTGGTCAGGAAGGTGATGGAGATGCCTCGCTTAGTTTCCTGCATGGCATACACATAAACATTAAATACGAGCCTCGATCGGCTCTCAGGTTATCCTGTGAATCGGCTCAAGGAGCCGATCCACCCATGATTCGTACGAGGTGCACGAATATATGGTGGTCCTGCTTGATCAAGATAAAGCTAAAGCGATCTACGACGATTTAGGGTTTTCACCGCATAATCGGATCATCCTACTCACGATTGGGCCTCGCGGTCACGTACGGTGATCGTAAGCCGGTCCTAGACAAGGCCTAAAAACCAACACGAGGTTGATCCTCGGAACATCCTGTCTAGGGCTAGCAAACTACACCCTACGCGTCGCTGGATCCTCCAACCCTTTGTAAGGCCTAACTATTGCAGATATTAAACTAATCCTTGAAGAACAAGGAGCAACCGTAACGGATCGGATCTACTAAACAATGATCAAGCGGGGTGCCGCCCCTACACCTAAGATAGGTGTAAGGGCGGCTAGATGTATAAGGGTTGCACTACAACAGCATATGATATGAAGAACAATGCTAACCCTAACACATCTAAGATAACTATGTTGCTCGCCATCAAAAAGGCTTCAGTACGAGCAACGCATGAACAACGAAATAAGCTTATGCTGCCTAGATCGCAAGATGCGATCTAGGCAGCATGATGCTTACCGGAAGAAACCCTCGAGACGAAGGAGTTGGCGATGCGCCGAGATTGATTTGTGGTGAACGTTGGTTGTTGTTTATTTCATAAACCCTAGATACATATTTATAGTCCAGGGGACTTTCTAACGTGGGAATAATCCCAACCGTGCACGAGGCAAACTCTAACTAACCGACACGTAATCTACTATGTTACAGATACAAGGGCAAACTAGCCCAAACTTTGCATATAAGGCCGATTCACGTATTTCTTCCGTGTATATTCTTCAAATCCATCTTGATCGCGGCCCACCTCTGACTCGGTTAAATTCTGGTGATAACACATGCCCCCCTGGTTTTGGAATTGATAATTCCAAAATCACTCTGCCCTTTCTTCGTCGGGTCATGTCGTGGCAGAACCATTGCAGTATCCTTCATCATGATGCCTTGCCTTCTCAACTTCTCCGTGTGACCTGGCAGTTTTTTTTTAGGCACCACTTCCTCGGAAACTGCTGTGGCATTGAATTTCCACTATATCCCCTTTTTATTTAACCGCTCCGAACAGTTTACTTCCGCATCCCTTTCGCATTAGCACTCCAAAAGCCCTCCTGCGCCACCATGTCTTCTTCCTCCTCTGCCTCATCGGATCTTTCCACCCAGTCCTCCTCTTCCCGCGAGCCGACGCCGGAGCCGAACCAGGAGGAGGTCCACGTGGCGAACACCCGCCGCGCCATTGAAGCCGGGGAGGAGTCTAGCCACGACTTCTCCGTCTGGTCTGAGGACGACAAGTCCTTGACCGACGGGGAAAGTGACCTCCGCTTCCTCGCCGACGGGGAAACGGAGGAGGAGAGCGACAACGATCGCTTCTCCTGCGATGACTTCACCTCCCTCGAGGAGGAGGAAGAGGAGAAGGAGGAGGAAGAGGAGAAGGACGACACCTCCTCCGACGAGCCGCCGGCCAAACGGTTCTGCCCCTGGCCGGGGAACCTCAGCGACTTTGACAGCGACGACGACGACGCTGACGAGGAGGATGAGGACAATGAGGGCCCGGCCGGCGGCCAATGGAGCAGCGACGACGAGCCCGCCGGGAGTAGCGCCGATAGCGGCGACGACGAGGGCAGCGACGGCCCATAGATTAGGACCATTAGCATAGGATCAGTAGTAGTAGACGGGGCAATGTATCCCCTAGTACTCTCTTTTGAGAGCAATCAGCTCTTTATGTAAGAAATCTTGCTTATCAATGAAGAATTTCCCCAATTTGATTTTGCCGATTTCCCTTGAGTCAATTTAGCCGATTTCCCCTCATACTGATTTTGCCGATTTGTCCCCTTAGCCAATGCTTGACGAGCCGATAGCAACGCATCGGTCCTTTACAATTCATCCTTCAATTCTTCAACTGATGACCTTGAGATCTGGTGGACAATGTAGAGTCTTCAAGAGAGCCTTTGAATTCCTCCAACCAGGCCCAATGGTCTTCTTCAAGCACTCATCATTTTGTGAAGAAGGTTGCGACGAAGGATCAGCCGATGGTACCCCAATCGGCTCCTAAACAGAGCATCTACCAGGCCTACTGCCCCCCGAGCCTTACTCAAGGCAAGAATATCGGTGAGGATGCACCAAAGCCGACCACTTTTCTTCCCTCGAAAGCCGACATATTTCCTCTGACAGCATTGCTGAACTAGCACAAAGGGTTGAAAATCCTCGACAAGAAGGTTCAGGCACCAGAATCGGCTCCAGGCAGCTGAGGAAGCTCTCATTGTTTTACTCCCTCGAGGAAGCAGAAGGCCCCACAGCTGAACTGGACTTGGTGAAGATCCGCGCTTTGAACACATAGCGAGTAGATCCTGCGTAGTTTTACTAGAGTCGATGGTTGTGCATCGGCTGTATATGATTTTTTTTTTACTGGCCGATTTTTTTCCTAATCGGCCCCCAATGTTTCACTGCACACATGTTCACCTGCACATGTTCACAATGTTCATCTGATTTAGGTGCCCCCCGAGCCGAATCTGTTAGGTAACTGCAGATATCGGCTCTGTAGTTTAGCCAAGGCACTGTTTTTGCACGTCGGCTTCGGTAGGACCAATGTTGATTCTCCCTGACTCATCAGCCGACGCAAACTGCTGCCCAGTAGATCGACGTTGAATACAAGCAGAACATGTGGTGAGGATAATTTTGGCCGATTGCTGGAATCGGCCTCCATATTGATCGAAGTGCTTAATGAAGGTTTTGTAATTTTCCTTCATATACCTTTGGGGGCCGATCCCAAGGATCGGCCTCGCCACATTTGCTCATCGGTTTGCTCTTGCTACACGGTCAGGCCAGTGGATAAGACCAGCTTAACCCTGCCCTTCGTCACGTCGATGCGCTCGCAGTCGTTCAAATTGATCCCTGAGAGTGGCTCTTGGCCTGCTGCTTCCCAAGCGTTCATACCAGCCGTTGAAATTTCGGCTGAGTCATCGGCCTGGACGACCTCTACCTCATCTCCATCCCACTGTATTACGCATTGGTGCATCGTGGAGGGAATGCAACAGTTGGCGTGGATCCAATCTCTTCCTAGCAGAACAACATAGGTGCTCTTGCTATCGACGATGAAGAACGTCGTAGGGATAGTTTTCCTTCCTACGGTCAGATCCACGTTCAGAACACCTTGTGCGTCAGACGCTTGGCCGTTGAAATCGCTCAATGTCACTTTGGTCTTGATTAGATCCGAGCTAGAGCGTCCCAACCGACGTAGCATAGAGTATGGCATAATGTTGACTGCCGCTCCGGTGTCCACCAGCATCTTATTGACAGGCCTCCCATCGATATAACCTCGCAAGTACAGGGCCTTCAGATGTCTGTAGCTTCTTTCTCGTGGCTTCTCAAAGATAACCGGCCGTGGTCCGCAGTCAAGTTGTGCCACAGGTGCCTCGTCTAATCCTGGAGCACTGAACTCCGAAGGAAGGATGAACACCATGTTTGTGCCAGCCGATGTCTCATCATCGGCTTTCCTTTGCTTGGGGCGCCACACCATCTTTTGTGGTCGACCCTCTTCATCTAGGGTTCGCTGAATTTTCGCGGCCAGATCGGGCCGCGCCTTCCTTAGCGTGTGCAGGTATAACCTTTCGGCTTCCTCCAAACCGCGCAATCGCTGAACCCTACGCTTTTGGGAACGGCTGAGTCCATCAGGGCACCACCTTGGCCGGTGGTACCTGTCTTCTTCTTCTTCTCCCTCGTCTTCCAAATCCTCGAGATCTTCCATCCGAGGGGACTCAACGCGTTTGCTTCGAGGCGGGAGAGGCCCTAAGCGTTGGAACACGGACACGTTGGCTGCCTCCTTCTTCTTCTGGTTACATTCTGGGCAATTGCCGATTGTAGGCAATCGGCTCATTCCTGAATCCCAGCAGTGTCTGAAGAAGGGACAGTCCCAGTGCCTATCTTCGTCGTCTTGCTCCCTCGATTCTTCCTTGGCACGGCGCTCGTACTTCTCCTCATCGCGATCATGCCGACGATGTCTCCTGGTGTCCCTAGCCAGACGGTTTCTATCATCATCGTCGCAGGATCGTCGGCGTTGGCTATACTGACTCACATACTTGTTGAGGAGGTGATCAGAGAGAGGTTGCTGATATCTTATGTTCTTCACTTCTCCCTCTGTGACGTAGCGCTTGCCATCATGCCGGAGCCGATCGCGTGGAGCGGCTTCCTCTGTGTCCTTGCTCCGAGAGCAGCTGCCCTCGTCTCCATCCTTGCCAGAGTGGTGCCCAGGTCCTACCATGTTGATGCCGAACGAGGATCCTGGCTGGCAACCTTCAGGGTAAGTGCACTCCACCATGTTAACGGCGGGAAAGGGGTGGGTGTCGACCTTCATGGCGTACTGGTTGAAAATCAGACGTCCTTGTTCTATCGCCATTTGGATCTGCTGACGCCACACCCTGCAGTCGTTGGTGGCATGGGAGAGCGAGTTATGCCATTTGCAGTATGGCTTTCCGTTCAGCTCCTGTGCCGTGGGGATTTTGAGGCCTTCGGGTATCTTCAACTGTTTCTCCTTGAGTAAGAGGTCGAAGATTTGCTCAGTTTTGGTCACGTCAAAATCAAATCCTCTAGGCGGACCTGGTGGCTTAACCCATTTGCAGGACATGGGGGTTGCCCCCCGAGTCCATTCAGCCACTGCTACCTCTTGATCTCCCGCAGAGCTTTCGTCTTCATCCGCCTCAACCAGGACTACCGCACGCTTGAATTTGTCCTGGTACAAGTCCGGGTGGCGCTGTTCATATGCTGACAGTTTCTGAACCATGTGCGCCAGTGAAGGGTAGTCTGCTTGGGAGGCCATATCTTTGATTTGTGAGGCAAGGCCCACCACTGCCAACTCGACTGCTTCTTTTTCAGTCACACGAGCCGAATAACATCGGTTCCTCAGATTTCTGAAGCGCTGAATATATTCTGCCACTGTTTCTCCACGCTTCTGACGTATTTGAGCTAGATCGGCAATGCCGGCCTCGGAAGCTTCTGAGTGAAACTGCATGTGGAACTGTTCTTCCAACTGCTTCCAAGTCCGGATCGAGTCCGGTGGCAACGAAGTGTACCACCCGAAAGCCGATCCCGTGAGGGACTGTGCGAAGAACCTCACGCGTAGTGGATCCGACGCTGAGGCCGTTCCTAGCTGTGCCAAATATCGGCTCACATGCTCGATGGAGCTGGAACCATCACGGGTGGTAGCGGGACCAACTCGTATTCATCGGGGTACGGCTTGGAATAGCCGATTGTCCTCCTTTTCGGCACCATGCCGAACTGGTCCCTCAGGATCGTGCTGTTCTGATCCACGGTGCTGGCTGTAGGAGTCGAACTCTGAAGATTCGCCGGGGTGGCGTACTTAGCCAGCCATGTTTGCTTTTCCAGTTCTGAGCCAACTGCAGGAGCTGAGCTCTGGAGGTTCGTCGGGGTGGCATATTTAGCTAGCCACGTCTGCTTCTCAAGATCTGTCGCTGACGTTCCTCCTGCTTTCCCAGAAGTCCCTGCTGTCGCGGCCTGGTTTGTGAGTGCCCAGTTACCGCAGTCTGGCACGTATGTGCACATGTACCCGTGAGGGATCTCCTTGGGCGCCTCATGCAAGAACTGGCAGTTGCTAGGGTCACCACCGATCTTGTAGACGACGAATGCCGGTGAATTCGGCACTTCTGGTGCTGCCAACGCAAATGGCAGCGGTGGACGGGACTGGAGTGGCATCTCTCCTTGGTGTGTCCCGAGAGCTGGTCCTGACGGAGAGTACTGGTGCCTCATGATCTCCTGGATCACCCGGAGAGCGACACGCTCCAACGTGTTCACCAGGTTCTCAGAGTGGCGGTGCAGCGAGTGAGCCACCATGTAGTTGATCTCCTGACGTAGGGACCTGGTGCGTTCTTCTGACGGGGCAGAAAGGTCTATCCCATCGAGCGCACCATCAGGCGAGAACCCCTTCCACCTGATGCCATGTGAACGGGTTCTGTGAAAAGAGCCGATGAGGTCGGCTTCGAGGATTGCCTTGACCTCATCATACTTCTTCTTGAGCTCGTCGGTCGGATCCTCGTACGTGATCGGAGTGCCGTCCGCCATCTCGGATGTAGATGGCGATGTGGTTGATGTCGAAGCTTGTCCCACCGGCGTGCGAAATGTGTTGCGGTCAGAAACCCACCGGCGAGCAGCGACGGGCAACACAGTAGAGCCGGGAACAACTTAGGGCTGCGGCTGGCCCTGGTCCCTCCGAGCGACGGCCCGCAAAGCCTCTGGTACGCACGTCCGTTGCTGGTGCAAGGGCGTGCCACCTTACCTATACCTGGTCAGGAAGGTGATGGAGATGCCTCGCTTAGTTTCCTGCATGGCATACACGTAAACATTAAATACGAGCCTCGATAGGCTCTCAGGTTATCCTGTGAATCGGCTCAAGGAGCCGATCCACCCATGATTCGTACGAGGTGCACGAATATATGGTGGTCCTGCTTGATCAAGATAAAGCTAAAGCGATCTACGACGATTTAGGGTTTTCACCGCATAATCGGATCATCCTACTCACGATTGGGCCTCGCGGTCACGTACGGTGATCGTAAGCCGGTCCTAGACAAGGCCTAAAAACCAACACGAGGTTGATCCTCGGAACATCCTGTCTAGGGCTAGCAAACTACACCCTACGCGTCGCTGGATCCTCCAACCCTTTGTAAGGCCTAACTATTGCAGATATTAAACTAATCCTTGAAGAACAAGGAGCAACCGTAACGGATCGGATCTACTAAACAATGATCAAGCGGGGTGCCGCCCCTACACCTAAGATAGGTGTAAGGGCGGCTAGATGTATAAGGGTTGCACTACGATAGCATATGATACGAAGAACAATGCTAACCCTAACACATCTAAGATAACTACGTTGCTCGCCATCAAAAAGGCTTCAGTACGAGCAACGCATGAACAACGAAATAAGCTTATGCTGCATAGATCGCAAGATGCGATCTAGGCAGCATGATGCTTACCGGAAGAAACCCTCGAGACGAAGGAGTTGGCGATGCGCCGAGATTGATTTGTGGTGAACGTTGGTTGTTGTTTATTTCATAAACCCTAGATACATATTTATAGTCCAGGGGACTTTCTAACGTGGGAATAATCCCAACCGTGCACGAGGCAAACTCTAACTAACCGACACGTAATCTACTATGTTACAGATACAAGGGCAAACTAGCCCAAACTTTGCATATAAGGCCGATTCACGTATTTCTTCCGTGTATATTCTTCAAATCCATCTTGATCGCGGCCCACCTCTGACTCGGTCAAATTCTGGTGATAACAGGGTGCCAACTGTCGTCGTGGGTAACAACAGATGCCATGGGATGGCTTAAGTTGGGGCCGAATGTGCGCTAGAGGATCCGGGGGAGGGTTCGGTTGTCTGGAAAGATACCGGTTTGTATTGATGAACTTGGCAGAAAGGCAGAGGTTGAAGAACGTACGGTACAAAACCTAGCTCGGCTCGCTACCTTGCTGGAAAATCGTCCCGCGCAGGGGTGTGCCCCCTCTCCTTATATAGGGGAGAGGGTGGCTTACAGGGGAAGAAACCCGAATGGCATCTTTGACTAGACAAACTACTTTACAAAGCCACTTTGGCCTCAGATGACACCGGTATCTTCTTTATATAGGGGCTGATGACCTCCTCCGGCTTCTTTTATGTCATCATCTCCTCCAGCGTCAGGGCTTCGTTTAAAGCTGAAGTGCTTCACTCATAAAGTGCCTTTAGTCCTTGGAGGAATCTTTGACCAAAGTGCCGACATGCTACAGTTGAGATGATGCCGGTACTCCGGTACCTTTACCTCTGAGCTTCGGTATCTTGGCCTTGCAGGCATAACCTTCTTGTTTCCTTCATTCCGGTATACCCCTCCTGGGATACCGGTTTGAACCAACTTAGCTTAGCCGAACTTAGCTAAAGAATCCGGATCACTCTGTGATCCGGTGCGTTACTGTCAACACCCGGATTTTTAAGTCCAGATGCCTATTATGCCATACATCGCAATCCCAGGAAGATTGTTTTTGCGAGACATAACAGTTGATATTACAGAACCATCATTCATTACAAACCATAGTCGTCTTACAACAACAGATCACATGATCCAAACTTACAACAATATTTGATCTAATGATCATTACAACACATAGCGGAAGCGAAGTAGTAGTAATCCATCTGATCCACAGGCAATGCTTGACGTTAGAAGACGATCCTAGTTATCGTAGACATCCTGCTGTCCGTCATCCTGATACTGCTGCTCCTCTTCATAGTCTGGCCATTTGAATAGCCAGGGACATAGCCATGAGTACTTTAAAGTACTCGCAAACTAATACTAGTGTAAGTACTAACAATTTTAGTAAGAGGATTCTAAGCTCTAGGTTCATTTGCATAAAGCCAGTTTTATTTCATAAGCATTTAGTAATCAAAGACTCTTCATTTGCCTAACTTAACTCAAGTGGGAACATTAGTGTCATTCCCACAACTCTGTTGTGGTCAAGTCAAATTCACCGTTCAATTCACCATTCATCATTGGAAAACTTCTGACAACGGAACAGTATGGCCATCCAACCGTCCATAACCGCGGACACAGCTATTCGAATAGGTTTACACTCTGCAGAGGTTGTACACTTGTGCCACAACATTTTATTACATCCGTCAGGGATAGCCCTGAATAATCATACTCAGTATGCGGATCATCAACCATTAACATTTCACTTACAGACCCTAGTACAGGCACCTCCCCCATGAGTTTGGCCTCCCAGTGATAACCATCTGCTATCCTGGGAACTGCACAGGGCTTGGGTAGGACAGTCACCTTATTTTCACGTCATTTCACATTTCACGGAGGCAGCCTCGGCATAACCCCTATGACGCTTGTTTAGAGGGAACCCATACTAGAGTGCATAAGTTTTTAGTTAAGCCCTACCCATAATCGGGTATTATGGGGGTACTCTAAAATTGGAATGGTATCGCATCCGAACCCAATCATCAGTTTATGTCAAATTCACCATGTCATTCAAGTCATATTCACCTTCAAAAAAATTCAATAGAATGACTCATCATTCCAAGGTTTTTCAAAGTCATTTGATTCACATGTTCCCATCTAGAGTAATCAATTTTAGTTTTAGCACTAGAAACTAGTCATGAGGGGTGCTAGCTAACTTGTAGCTTGCTAGGCTAAATTTGATACTCTTGGAATACTCTATACTTAGACCAAAGTTAACTATAAAAGTAAGCTTTGATAATCAAAGTAAAAGCTTGTAAGGGTAAAATCATGGGATTGGATCATTAAGCATAAAGTAAGAGTGCAATGGTGCCTTGCTCTAGTAGAGCTTTGCATTAGGGTAACTTGCAAGAGTATAGCTTGCCTTGATTGGTACAGTGATCAAAGCTTTCTTCTTCCTCTTGGTAGATGACCTCCTCATCCTCGTAGCCTTCGGTACTAGCGTCTATAAACGGATACGAGGTAACAATCACCAACCAATACTTAAGTAGACTATTTAGCCTTAATGGCCCACTCAAGATGATCTAGCATCATCACACACATCACTCCATATAACACTAGGGTTTTTACTTAATTAGGGTTAGGAAAATAATTTCCTCTCATTAACACTATTAAGATTTAATATCCTCAAATAAGTAATTATGAGGCCCTGTAACAAAGGTCAGCACCTCACATCACATTACTTGGGAAGATGATTTAAATGAGATGCTACACCTCATAGATTTGAAATACCAAATTTGAAACAATTTAAATGGGCTAGAAATGACTACATAGTCATTATTTGAATCTAGCCCATGATCATATGAAACAACTGTTGACGTCAGAAACCCACCGACGGGCAGCGACGGGTCAACACGTAGAGCCGGGAAGAGCCTAGAGCTGCGGCTGGCTGAGACCCCTCCGAGCGACGGCCCGCAAAGCACTTCTGGTCACACACCCGATGCTGGTTGCAAGGGCGTGCCACCTGACCTATACCTGGCCAGGAAGGTGATGGAGATGCCTCGCTTAGTTTCCTGCATGGCATACACGTAAACATTAAATACGAGCCTCGATCGGCTCTCAGGTTATCCTGTGAATCGGCTCAAGGAGCCGATCCACCCATGATTCGTACGGGGTGCACGAATATATGGTGGTCCTGCTTGATCAAGATAAAGCTAATGAGATCTACGACGATTTAGGGTTTTCACCGCATAATCGGATCATCCTACTCCAGGTTGGGCCTCGCGGCCACGCACGGTGCTCGTAAGCCGATCCTAAACAAGGCCTAAAAACCAACACGAAGTTGATCCCCGGAACATCCTGTTTAGGACTTGCGAACGCCACCCTACGTGCCGCTGGATCCTCCCCCCTTTGTAAGGCCTAACTATTGCAGATATTAAACTAATCCTTGTAGAACAAGGAGCAATCGTAACGGATCAGATCTACTAAATAACGATCAAGCGGGGTGCCGCCCCCACACCTGAGATAGGCGTGAGGGCGGCTAGATATGCAAGGGTTGCACTACGTAAGCATGCTACACGAAGAACTATACTAACCCTAACACATCTATGATAACTACGTTGCTCGCCATCAACAAGGCTTCAGTACGAGCAACGCATGAACAACGTGGAGCTTGTGCTGCCTAGATCGCAAGATGCGATCTAGGCAGCATGTCGCTTACCGGATAGAAACCCTCGAGACGAAGGAGTTGGCGATGCGCCGAGATTGGTTTGTTTGGGGTGAACGTTGTGTTGTTGTTTATTCCATAAACCCTAGATACATATTTATAGTCCAAGGGACTTTCTAATTCAGGTGTGCACCTAACCGTGCACGGGTAAAACTCTATTTTCTAATCTAAGATGCGATCTACTATAATTACAGATACAAGGGCCAACTAGCCCAAACTCAGCATAACAGGCCGATTCACGTAATTCTACCATGTATATTCTTCAAACCCATCTTGATCGCGGCCCACCTCTGACTCGGTCAAATACTGGTGATAACACATGCCCCCCTGGTTTTGGAATTGGTAATTCCAAAATCACTCTGCTTTCTTTCGTCGGGTCATGTCGTGGCAGAACCGTTGCAGTATCCTTCATCAGGATGCCTTGCCTTCTCAACTTCTCCGCGTGACTTGGCAGTTTTTTTTTAGACACCACTTCCTCGGAAACTGCTGTGGCATTGAATTTCCACTATATCCCCTTTTATTTAACCGCTACGAACAGTTCTCCCCTGCATCTCCTTCGCATTAGCACTCCAAAAGCCCCCCTGCGCCACCATGTCTTCTTCCTCCTCTGCCCCATCGGATCTTGCCAGCCAGTCCTCCACGTCCCGTGAGCCGACGCCGGAGTACAACCCGGCGGAGGTCCATGCGGCCAACACCCGCCGCGCCATTGCGGCCGGGGAGGAGTCTAGCCACGACTTCTCCATCTGGTCAGAGGACGACAAGTCCCTGACCGACGGGGAGAGCGACCTCCGCTTCCTCGCCGTTGGGGAAACGGAGGAGGAGAGCGACGACGACAGCTTCTCCTGCGACTTCACCTCTTCCGAGGAGGAGGAGGAGCAGGAAGAGGAGGAGGATGACACCTCCTCCGACGAGCCGCCGGCCAAGCGGTTCTGCCCCTGGCCGGGCAACCTCAGCGATTTCGACAGCGATGATGACGCTGACGAAGAAGATGAGGACAATGAGGGCCCGGTCGGCGGCCCTTTGGAGCGGCAGCGAGCCCGCCGGAAGCAGCGCCGACAGCGGCGACGACGGCGACGACGAGGGCAGTGATGGCCCGTAGATAGGACCTCTAGAATAGGGCCAGTAGTAGTAGATGGGGCAATGTATCCCCTAGTATTTCCTTTTGAGAGCAATTAGCTCTTTATGTAAGAAATCTCGCCTATCAATGAAGAACTTTTCCCCAATTGGATTTTGCCGATTTCTTCTGAGTTTAATTGAGCCGATTCCCTCTTCTACTGACCTTGCCGATTCGTCCCCTTTGCCAATGCGTAATGAGCCGATAGCAACGCATCAGTCCTTTGAAATTCACCCTTCCCTTCTACAACTGATGATTTTCTAAATCTGGTGGAAAATGCAGAATCTTCAGGAAAACCTTTGAACCTTTCCACCCAAACCCAATGATCCTCTTCAATACTCATCATTTGTGAAGAAGGTTGCAATGAAGGATCAGCCGATGGTATCCCAATCGGCTCCTTAAACAGAGCAAAACAGAGTATCCACCAGGCCTGCTGCCCCCCGAGCCTTACTCGAGGCGAGAATGTCAGAGAAAATGCGCCAAAGCCGATCCCCTTTCTTCCTTAGACAGCCGATATACCCCTTCTGTCAACACGGCTGCACTAATATCAACAAGAAATTTCGGGAACCCGGATCGGCTCGACGCAACCTCCATTGTTTCACTCCTGCGACGAAGCAGAAGGCACCACAGTTGGCCGGGATTTGGTGGAGATTCAGTAAACCTCACATAATTCCACTAGAGTCGATGGCTGCGCATCGGCTGTTTCTCAATTCTAAAGTCGATGCCCTGGCATTGGCTGTCCAAAAATTTTTTTTACTGGCCGATTTTCTCCTGACGGCCCCCAATATTTCATTGCACACATGTCCTCCTGCATCTGTTCCCAAGTTCATTCCCAAGTTCATCGTGTTTAGTGCCCCCCGAGCCGAATCTGTCAGGGCATGGTAGATATCGGCTCTGTAATTCATACGTCGGCTCCGGTAGAAACAAGGACGGACACAAGCAGAACATGTGGTGAGGATAATTTTGGCCGATTGCTGGGATCGGCCTCCATGATGATTGAAGCATTGACTGAAGGTTCCGTAAGATCCCTTCAAAGATTTTTGGGGGCCGATCACAGGGATCAGCCTCGCCATGTTTGATCATCGCTTCGCTTCAGCTACATGGTCAGGCCAGTGGATAAAACCAGCTTAACCCTTCCCTTCGACACATCGATGCGCTCGCAGTCATCCAAATTGATACCTGAAAGGGGTTCTTGGCCTGCTGCTTCCCATGCGTTCATGCCAGCCGTTGAAATTTCGGCTGAGTCATCGGCCTGGACGACCTCTACCTCATCTCCATCCCACTGTATTATGCATTGGTGCATCGTGGAGGGAATGCAGCAGTTTGCGTGGATCCAATCTCTTCCTAGCAGAACAGCATAAGTGCTCGTGCTATCGACGATGAAGAACGTCGTAGGGATAGTTTTCCTTCCTACGGTCAGATCCACGTTTAGAACTCCTTGTGCCTCAGACGCTTGGCCGTTGAAATCGCTCAATGTCACGTTGGTCTTGATTAGATCCGAGCTAGAGCGTCCCAGCCGACGTAGCATAGAGTACGGCATGATGTTGACTGCCGCTCCGGTGTCCACCAACATCTTATTTACAGGCCTCCCATCGATATATCCTCGCAAGTACAGGGCCTTCAGATGTCTATAGCTCTTTTCTCGTGGCTTCTCAAAGATAACCGGCCGTGGGCCGCAGTCAAGTTGTGCCACGGGTATCTCATCTAATCCTGGAGCACTGAACTCCGAAGGGAGGATGAACACCATGTTTGTACCAGCCGATGTTTCATCATCGGCTTTCCTTTGCTTGGGACGCCACTCCATTCTTCGTGGACGACCCTCTTCATCCAGGGTTCGCTGAACCTTTGCAGCCAGATCAGGCCGTGCCTTCCTTAGCGTATGCAAGTATAACCTTTCGGCTTCTTCCAGGCCGCGCAATCGTTGAACCCTGCGCTTTTGTGAACGGCTGAGTCCGTCAGGGCACCACCTTGGACGGTGGTACCTGTCTTCTTCTTCTTCTTGTCCCTCGTCTTCGGAATCCTCGAGATCTGCCCACCGAGGGGACTCAGCACGTTTGCTCTGTGGCGGGAGAGGCCCTAAGCGCTCAAACACAGACACGTTGGCTGCCTCCTTCTTCTTCTTGTTGCATTCTGGGCAATTGCCGATTGTGGGCAATCGGCTCATTCCTGAATCCCAGCAGTGTCTGAAGAAGGGGCAATCCCAGTGCCTGGCGTTGTCATCTTGCTCCCTTGATCTTTCCGTGGCACGGCGCTCGTGCTCCTCCTCATCGCGATCATGCCGACGATGTCTTCTGGCTTCTCTAGCCAGACGATCTCCTTCATCATCATAGCTGGACCGTCGGCGTTGGTCGTACTGACTCACATATTTGTTGAGGAGGTGATCAGAGAGGGGTCGCTGGTATCTTATGTTTTTCACCTCTCCCTCTGTAACGTAGCGCTTGCCATCATGACGGAGCCGATCGCGTGGAGCGGCCTCCTCTGTGTCCTTGCTACGAGAGCAGCTGCCCTCGTCTCCATCTTTGCCAGAGTGGTTCCCAGGTCCTACCATGTTGATGCTGAACGAGGATCCTGGCTGGCAACCTTCAGGGTAGGTGAACTCCACCATGTTAATGGTGGGGAAGGGCTGGGTATCGACCTTCATGGCGTACTGGTTGAAAATTAGACGCCCTTTCTCTATCGCCGCTTGGATGTGCTGACGCCACACCCTGCAGTCGTTGGTGGCATGGGAGAGCGAGTTGTGCCATTTGCAGTATGGCTTTCCACTCAGCTCTTGCGCCGTGGGGAATTTGAGACCTTCAGGTATCTTCAACTGCTTTTCCTTGAGCAGGAGGTCGAAGATTTGTTCAGTCTTGGTCACGTCAAAATCAAACCCCCTGGGTGGGCCTGGCGGCTTTACCCATTTGCATGACACGGGGGTTCCTCCCCGAGTCCATTCAGCCGCTGCTACCTCTTGGTCTCCCGCAGGAACTTCATCTTCCTCTGCATCGACCAGGACTACTGCACGCTTGAACTTGTCTTGGTACAGGTCCGGGTGGCGCTGTTCATATGCCGATAGTTTCTGAACCATGTGCGCTAATGAGGGATAATCTGCTTGGGAGGCCATGTCCTTGAGCTGTGTTGCAAGGCCTGCTACTGCCAACTCGACTGCTTCTTTTTTAGTTATACGAACCGAATAACATCGGTTCCTAAGATTCCTGAAGCGCTGGATGTATTCTGTCACAGTTTCTCCACGCTTCTGACGTAGTTGTGCTAGATCGGCAATGCCAGACTCGGAAGCCTCTGAATGGTACTGCATATGGAACTGCTCTTCCAACTGCTTCCAAGTCTGGATGGAGTTTGATGGCAAAGAGGTATACCATCCAAAAGCCGATCCCGTGAGGGACTGTGAGAAGAGCCTCACGCGTAGCTGATCCGACACTGAAGCCGGTCCTAGTTGCGCCAAATATCGGCCGACGTGCTCGATGGAGCTGGAGCCATCTGATCCACTGAATTTGGAGAAGTCAGGGAGCCGATATTTAGGTGGCAGCGGGATCATCTCGTACTCGTTGGGGTACGGCTTGGAATAGCCGATTGCCCTTCTTTTCGGCACCATGCCGAACTGGTCTCTCAGTATGGTACTGATCTGATCCGCTGTGCTGGCTGCAGGAGTTGCACTCTGAAGATTCGCCGGGGTGGCGTACTTAGCCAGCCATGCTTGCTTTTCCAGCTCTGAGCCAACTGCAGGAGCTGGGCTCTGGAGGTTCGTCGGGGTGGCGTACTTAGTTAGCCACGTCTGCTTCTCAAGCTCTGTCGCTGACGTTCCTCCTGTTTTCGCCGGAGTCCCTGAGGTTGTGGCCTGGTTCGTGAGTGCCCAGTTGCCACAATCCGGCACATACGTGCACGCGTACCCGTGAGGGATCTCCTTAGGCGCCTCAGTCAAGAACTGGTAGTCACTAGGGTCACCACCGATCTTGTAGACGACGAATGCCGGTGTAGCCGGCACTTCAGCTGGTGCTGCCAACGCATATGGCAGCGGTGGACGGGACTGGAGTGGCAACTCTCCTTGATGCGTCCCGAGAGCTGGTCCTGACGGCGAGTACTGGTGGCTCATGATCTCCTGGATCACGCGCAGAGCGACACGCTCCAACACGTTGACCAGGTTTTCAGAGTGGCGGTGTAGCGAGTGAGCCACCAAGTAGTTGATCTCTGCCGCGGGCCACAGTGCGTTCCTCCGACGGGGCAGAGAGGTCTATCCCATCGAGTGCACCTTCTGGTGAGAATCCCTTCCATCTGATGCCATGGGAACGGGTTCTCTGAAAAGAGCCGATGAGGTCGGCTTCGAGGGTGGCCTTGATCTTGTCATATCTCTTCTTGAGCTCGTCAGGCAGCTCCTCGTAGGTGACTGGCGTGCCGTCCGCCATCTCAGATGTTGATGGCGATGTGGTTGATGTAGACGATTGTCCCACCGGGCGTGCCAGAATGTGTTGACGTCAGAAACCCACCGACGGGCAGCGACGGGTCAACACGTAGAGCCGGGAAGAGCCTAGAGTTGCGGCTGGCTGAGACCCCTCCGAGCGACGGCCCGCAAAGCACTTCTGGTCACACACCCGATGCTGGTTGCAAGGGCGTGCCACCTGACCTATACCTGGCCAGGAAGGTGATGGAGATGCCTCGCTTAGTTTCCTGCATGGCATACACGTAAACATTAAATACGAGCCTCGATCGGCTCTCAGGTTATCCTGTGAATCGGCTCAAGGAGCCGATCCACCCATGATTCGTACGGGGTGCACGAATATATGGTGGTCCTGCTTGATCAAGATAAAGCTAATGAGATCTACGACGATTTAGGGTTTTCACCGCATAATCGGATCATCCTACTCCAGGTTGGGCCTCGCGGCCACGCACGGTGCTCGTAAGCCGATCCTAAACAAGGCCTAAAAACCAACACGAAGTTGATCCCCGGAACATCCTGTTTAGGACTTGCGAACGCCACCCTACGTGCCGCTGGATCCTCCCCCCCCTTTGTAAGGCCTAACTATTGCAGATATTAAACTAATCCTTGTAGAACAAGGAGCAATCGTAACGGATCAGATCTACTAAATAACGATCAAGCGGGGTGCCGCCCCCACACCTGAGATAGGCGTGAGGGCGGCTAGATATGCAAGGGTTGCACTACGTAAGCATGCTACACGAAGAACTATGCTAACCCTAACACATCTATGATAACTACGTTGCTCGCCATCAACAAGGCTTCAGTACGAGCAACGCATGAACAACGTGGAGCTTGTGCTGCCTAGATCGCAAGATGCGATCTAGGCAGCATGTCGCTTACCGGATAGAAACCCTCGAGACGAAGGAGTTGGCGATGCGCCGAGATTGGTTTGTTTGGGGTGAACGTTGTGTTGTTGTTTATTCCATAAACCCTAGATACATATTTATAGTCCAAGGGACTTTCTAATTCAGGTGTGCACCTAACCGTGCACGGGTAAAACTCTATTTTCTAATCTAAGATGCGATCTACTATAATTACAGATACAAGGGCCAACTAGCCCAAACTCAGCATAACAGGCCGATTCACGTAATTCTACCATGTATATTCTTCAAACCCATCTTGATCGCGGCCCACCTCTGACTCGGTCAAATACTGGTGATAACAACAACTATGTCATATTTTTGCATAATCAATTAGAGTTTTTGAATGTGAATTATGAGAGTTGGAATCAACTCAAAATCATTTATGGTTAATTTTTAATAATTGTTTGAATTTTGAAAAGGTGCTGACTTGTTATTTTTACTACATGAGTTCTACAATGAATCTAGGTTTGAATCCAGTGTAGTTGGTTAGAGATTTTCACCAGCTTTCCAACAATATCAAATTCATAAAATTTGGCTCAGTGGATTTTGTTTTATTCAAATTTGAAAATGGCATCAGCATTGAATTCAAATTAAAAGATTAAATCGGATTTGAACTGGTGGGCTCGCGCGGGAAACGCTAACGGGCCAGAGAGAGAGAGAAAAGGCCGGCCCAACTGCGCGTCTCGCACGCGTGGGCTGCCTGACAGGTGGGGCATACGCGTCAGTCACTTATAAACGCCGAAACGGTAAGTTTGAAACTAAGCCGCACGATTAGAATCAAATCGCACGGCCCAGAGTCATCGTCGACAGCGACGAGATCGAGCGTTACTGGCGGCGAGGTGAGGGGGTCGGCGGCTCACCTGCGCTCCGACGATCGACGGCGAGATGATGCAGCGATGTTGCGGATGATGGCGGAGCTCCAGGTACTCGCGGCGTCTCCGGGGACAGCTTCTAGCGTCGTCTTCTTCTGCGGCACCTCCGCAGACTCCGGCAAGCAATTGGCGAGCTACAGACTAAATTGAGGCGAGGCGAGGCTAGAGGAGAGGTTCTGAGATGAGAGAATGAGATTGGTGTGGAGTTTGAGCACGGGGGTGGCCTCCTTTTATAGCGGCGCGAGGGTCTGATGCGCGTGGGGCAGGTCGTCCATGGCGACGCCGGTCTGAGCCGCGAAGGGGCAAGGTAAGGACGCAGGACTGTTCCCTAGGTCATGGCGGTCACGACGCGCGTCACGGCGTTGAAAATGGGGCACGGGAGCGTCGTCAGCATCGTGGCGACCTTGCAGTCCCGAGGCGGATGACATCGACGAGCTCGACGGCGACACGGCTCTCCGGCGCGAACGGTCATGTCTGGGAGGTACAGGGCATCATGGTGAGTGGGTGTGCGTGAGGAGAGGACGGGAGGAGGTCAGCAATGACGGGGTCAAGCGACGCTCTGGCGCGTCCAGGGACGTCACCATGCGCGTCCTGGCGCGTCTGGGCGTGTCTGGGCTGACATGGGCATGTCCTGGCCTAGGGCTTGCAAGCCTCTCCTTGGCCAGGGGCGTGCACCATCATGATCAGCAAAGCGACAGGAGTCTCCAGGACCTGCTGATGTGGGCTAGGTGAGAGAGGAGAGGAGGGTGGCATGGAGGAGTGGCATGAGGGTGACATGGCTTGGCATTGGTCATTTTGGTCCTTGGCACAGTGATGCAAAGGCATGGTGAGGTAGGGGAGAGGTGCAGGGACACTGTGGATGACAAGAGCATAAAGATGCATGCTAAAATCCACTAGGTTTTAGTGTGTGTCAATTTGGCCAAATTTGGCCCACAAGGTGTTTGTGAAAATGGCCGCAAGAACTTTTGTTTTGAATTTTGCCAAACTTTTGCATGGATTTGATTCTAATAATGTTTGGCACCTATTGATGTCCTTGGTTTGAAAAATGGAGTTGATTTGTGAAAATCCAAATTTGGTATGATCTAGAATCTGATTCAAAGTTGCCTCTTTGCATGATTAAATTAAGAAATTGAGAATGAGTTTGGAAGGTTGGTCTTCACCATTTGGTTCACCTTGATGAGTACTTGGATGAGGTGCAAAGAGTTGAGAAAGTTTAGTTTAGGAATTGCTTACTACAAGGGCTCAAAGTGGGTAAGATGTTAAAATTGTCACATATGACCATTATCATATGTGACTTGGATTTTTCATTTTTCTTTTGATTTGATTTGCTTTTCACCTTGGTTTTGGTTTGGTGAGTACTATGTTGGGTTTCTTGATGTTTTCAAACCATCCAAGCAAAGTAGATATGGCATAGGCTAGAATTTGCGAATTGGCCAAATGCTCACATAAGACTTTACTTTTATTTGATTTTCTTTTCTTTGTGCCTCTTTGATTTTGAAAAGGGGTAGGGTTTAGGGTTTTGATCTTGTTCAATACTTCAAACAAACATTCAAGGCAAGGATCACGACTTACATGCATGATAGTATGCATATAAGGTAAAGTATTTCAAAAAAATTGTTGGCTCCAAATTTTTGAAATAGAGAAATTGAGTTTGTCTTTGTTTTGAAAATTTGGGGTGTTACAGTTACCACCATACTATGGCTGAACTTGCCATAGCCTTGGCGTACCGGGGGCCATCCCCCCGACAAGGGTTTATATCAAACTCTTGGGGAACTGGATGGAAGAGTATTCTCCTCTATCTTCTTCAAGCAATCCTAATGGTAAAGTATATTCCTTGTGTCCCCAACTCCACCGTTTGGTTGTCAAGCACAAGGTTTCGTGTAATTAAATAACACAAGTAGAAATAAAACAAACAAAAACAAAACTAGATACAATAACTAAGTAAAAACTGTAAAGAGGTTCATTATTTTTGGTGTTTGGTATGCAAATAAGAAAAGTAAATATTTTTGTATTTTTGGATTAAAATAGTGGAGCAAATAGAAAACAAGGTAAAAGCAATATAAATATGTTTCTTATGATAAAAAGTTTACCGGGGTTCATGGGTTCACTTGACTATTCTCTCTTAAAGTTGTGGTGTACAAAAAGCAATTCATCAATGAGATATGAAGGTGCAGATAATATTATATGTAAGATCAGAATAATATAGGCATCACGGCCTATCATAGAGATGAGGCAACACACCTCTCTTATACTCCACACGAAAGAAACTTCATCAATCTTGTATTAAGAATTAAGAGTGCATAGCAATAAGTACTTTGACATGAAGTTTGAATATCAAATATGCTACCTTGAAAAAACAAGATCGCCACTTTTGTCACGAGATGAACATAGCACATGCATTCACTTTATCCCAGGTAGCAAAAGAAAGGCAAAGCCATAATAGATCTTGAACATATTGTTACGATCCAATCACTAAAACCATGCTACTCCATCTAATACACACATCACCCCACACACTCTCTTGTATATAAGTTTGACCAGAACAAAAACTTAAGAACGGGGTACATAATATGCATCTATCAATACAACTCACCATATAATAAGATCAGATCTCATCAAACAATATCATAGAATAAGGATCCACGTACCACATAGGTATTACAAATATGACCAATAATCATGATAGGCAGCTCATATGGCACTAAGAACTATGAAGAACATGAGAGAAATAGATCAAGATACTTCCACAAACCCGTAGTCCAAAGGTGAACTACTCCCTTTTGGTCATGGTGATGATGATGAAGATGTTGAAGAAGGTGGAGATCCCGATGGAGATTCCCCCTCCAATCTTCTCTGCAGCAGCCTCTGCTGTTGCCACGGGAGTTGGCAATCTCTGTGGTGTAACTTTTCTTCAGATTCCCCGGCAACGGCGCCAGAAAAGTAGCTGCTGGCATGTGATAGGGATTGCAACGGCGCCAGAAAGTAGCTCCTTGTGACGGTAAAGCACACGTCCGTTGAGAACCCCAAGAGAGCTGTTGTTGCCGCGGGAGTTGGCAATCTCTGTGGTGTAACTTTTCTTCAGATTCCCGGCAATGGCGCCATAAAAGTAGCTGCTGGCGTGCGACAGGGATTGCAACGGCGCCAGAAAGTAGCTCCTTGTGACGGTAAAGCACAAGTCCGTTGGGAACCCCAAGAGGAAGGTGTGATGCGTACAGCAGCAAGTTTTCCCTCAGTAAGAAACCAAGGTTTATCGAACCAGTAGGAGATGAAGGCCACATGAAGGTTGTTGGTGAAGGAGTGTAGTGCGGCGCAACACCAGGGATTCCGGTGCCAACGTGGAACCTGCACAACACAATCAAGATACTTTGCCCCAACTTAACAGTGAGGTTGTCAATCTCACCGGCTTGCTGTAAACAAAGGATTAAACGTATGGTGTGGAGAATAATGTTTGCTTGCAAAGAACAACAGAGAACAATGATTGCAGTAGGTTGTATTTCAGATGTAAAAGAATGGACCGGGGTCCACAGTTCACTAGTGGTGTCTCTCCAATAAGATAAATAACATGTTGGGTGAACAAATTACAGTTGGGCAATTGACAAATAGAGAGGGCATAACAATGCACATACATATCATGATGACTACTATGAGATTTACTTAGGGCATTTGGACAAATAACATAGACCGCTATCCAGCATGCATCTATGCCTAAAAAGTCCACCTTCGGGTTAGCATCCGCACCCCTTCCAGTATTAAGTTGCAAACAACAGACAATTGCATTAAGTACTGTGCGTAATGTAAACAATACAAATATCCTTAGACAAAGCATTGATGTTTTATCCCTAGTGGCAACAGCACATCCACAACCTTAGAACTTTCTGTCACTGTCCCAGATTCAATGGAGGCATGAACCCACTATCTAGCATAAATACTCCCTCTTGGAGTTACAAGTATCAACTTGGCCAGAGCCTCTACTAGCAACGGAGAGCATGCAAGATCATAAACAACACATATATGATAGATCGATAATCAACTTGACATAGTATTCCATATTCATCGGATCCCAACAAACACAACATGTAGCATTACAAAAAGATGATCTTGATCATGATAGGCAGCTCACAAGATCTAAACATGATGGCATAATAGGAGAAGACAACCATCTAGCTACTGCTATGGACCCATAGTCCAAGGATGAACTACTCACGCATCAGTCCGGAGGCGGGCATGGTGATGTAGAGCCCTCCGGTGATGATTCCCCTCTCCGGCAGGGTGCCGGAGGCGATCTTCAGAATCCCCCGAGATGGGATTGACGGCGGCGGCGTCTCAGTAACTTTTCTCGTATCGTGGCTCTCGGTACTAGGGTTTTCACGACGGAAGGATTATATAGGCGAAGGGGCAGAGTCGGGGGACGCCCGAGGGGCCCACCCCATATGGCGGCGCGGCCAGGGGTGGGGCCGCGCCCCCCTATGGTGTGGCCGCCTCGTGGCCCCTCTTTGTCTCCTCTTCGGTGTTCTGGAAGACTCCACAGAAAATAAGACCGTGGGCTTTTGTTTCGTCCAATTCCGAGGATATTTCCTGTGTAGGATTTCTGAAACCAAAAATAGCAGAAAACAGGAACTGGCGCTTCGGCATCTTGTTAATAGGTTAGTGCCGGAAAATGCATAAAAATGATACAAAGTGTATATAAAACATGTGAGTATTGTCATAAAACTAGCATGGAACATAAGAAATTATAGATACGTTTGAGACGTATCAAGCATCCCCAAGCTTAGTTCCTACTCGCCCTCGAGTAGGTAAACGATAAAAAGGATAATTTCTGAAGTAACATGCTACCATCATAATCTTGATCAATACTATTGTAAAGCATATGAGATGAATGAAGTGATTCAAAGCAATGGTCTATAGTTTGTTAACAAATAGATAATGACTAAATAACTGAATCATATAGCAAAGACTTTTCATGAATAGTACTTTCAAGACGAGCATCAACAAGTCTTGCATAAGAGTTAACTCATAAAGCAATAGATTCTTAATAGAAAGTTTTGAAGCAACACAAAGGAAGATTTAAGTTTCAGCAGTTGCTTTCAACTTTCAACATGTATATCTCATGGATAATTGTCAACACAAAGTAATATGATGAGTGCAAATAAGCAAGTATGTAAGAATCAATGCACACAGTTGACACAACTGTTTGCTTCTAAGATAGAAAGAAGTAGGTAAACTGACTCAACATAAAGTAAAAGAAAGGCCCTTCGCAGAGGGAAGCAGGGATTACTCATGTGCTAGAGCTTTTTATTTTGAAAACATGGGAACAATTTTGTCAACGGTAGTAATAATTCATATGTGTTATGCATAAAACCTCCTATAAGTTGCAAGCCTCATGCATCGAATACTAATAGTGCCCGCTCCTTGTCCTAATTAGCTCGGATTTCCATGGATTATCATTGCATTACATATGTTTCAACCAAGTGTCACAAAGGGGTACCTCTATGCCACCTGTACAAAGGTCCAAGGAGATAGATCGCATTTAATCTCTCAATTTTGATAGATCTCAACTTGAGGACATCCATACCGGGACAACATAGAAAACAGATAATGGACTCCTCTTTTATGCTTTAAGCATTCAACAACAGATAATATTCTCATAAGAGATTTGAGGATTAATGTCCAAGCTAAAACTTCCACCATGATACATGGCTTTGGTTGGCAGCCCAAAGTTCTTCTCTAACAATATGCATACTCAAACCATTTAACTCATGGCAAATCTCCCTTACTTCAGACAAGACGAACATGCATAGCAACTCACATGATATTCAACAAAGCTGTGACAGGTTGATGGCGTCCCCAGAAACATGGTTACCGCTCAACAAGCAACTTATAAGAACTAAGATACATAAGCGACATATTCTTTACTACAATAGTTTTTTAGGCTACTTTCCCATGAGCTATGTATTGCAAAGACAAGGAATGAATTTTTAAAGGTAGCACGCAAGCAATTTACTTGGAATGGCAGAAAAATACCACATAGTAGGTAGTTATGGTGGACACAAATGGCATAGGTTTTGGCTCAAGGTTTTGGATGCACGAGAAGCATTCCCTCTCAGTACAAGGCTTTGGCTAGCAAGGTTGTTTGAAGCAAACACAAGTATGAACCGGTACAGCAAAACTTACATAAGAACATATTGCAAGCATTATAAGACTCTACACTGTCTTCCTTGTTGCTCAAACACTTTTACCAGAAAATATCTAGACTGTAGACAGACCAATCATGCAAACCAAATTTCAACAAGCTCTACGGTAGTTCTCCAATAATAGGTTTAAACTACATGATGCAAGAGCTTAAACATGATCTACTTGAGAGCTCAAAACAATTGCCAAGTATCAAATTATTCAAGACAACATACCAATTACCACATGAAGCATTTTCTGTTTCCAACCAAATAGCAATAAATGAAGCGGCTTTCAACTTTCGCCATGAACATTAAAAGTAAAATTAAGAACACCAGTGTTCAATATGAAAAACGGAGCGTGTCTTTCTCCCACACAAGGAATGCTAGGATCCGAATTTATTCAAACACAAACAAAAATAAAAGCACACAGACGCTCCAAGTAAAGCACATAAGATGTGACGGAATAAAAATATAGATTCACTAGAGGTGACCTGATAAGTTGTTGATGAAGAAGGGGATGCCTTTGGCATACCCAAGCTTAGATGCTTGAGTCTTCTTGAAATATGCAGGGATGAACCACGGGGGCATCCCCAAGCTTAGACTTTTCACTCTTCTTGATCATATTATATCATCCTCCTCTCTTGATCCTTGAAAACTTCCTTCACACCAAACTCAAAACAATCTCATTAGAGGGTTAGTGCATAATCAAAAATTCACATGTTCAGCGAGGACACAATCATTCCCAATACCTCTGGACATTACCCAAGGCTACTGAAATTTAATGGAGCAAAGAAATCCACTCAAACACAGTAAAAGAGGCAATGTGAAATAAAAGGCAGAATCTGTCAAAACAGAACAGTCCGTAAAGACGAATTTTTTCGAGGCACTTAACATGCTCAGATGAAGAAGCTCAAATTGAATGAAAGTTGCGTACATATCTGAGGATTACTCATGAATGTTTACAGAATTTTTAGATTCTCCTACAGAGAGAACAGCTCAAATTTGTGACAGCTAAAAATCTGTTTCTGCGCAGAAATCCAAATCTAGTATCAACTCTCTATCAAAGACTTTACTTGGCACAACAATGCAATAAAGTAAAGATACAAAGGTATTGCTACAGTAGTAACAAGCACCTTGACTCAAATATAAAACAAAAATTGCAGAAATAAAATAATGGGTTGTCTCCCATAAGCGCTTTTCTTTAACGCCTTTCAGCTAGGCGCAGAAAGTGTAAATCAAGTAACATCAAGAGAAGAAGCATCAACAGAGGAGTTGGGGGTTTTCTCAACAATGCATTGTATCTTATCTATGTAAGTTTCAGAACCTCCTCTTTCATTACTTTTAGGCTTACTATCCTCCTCAAATAAATTTTTAGGAACAATCCAATCAAAATTCTTTTCTAGTGCCTCATGCATTCCTATGAGCTTATAAGGTATTGGTAATTTAGTCTCCCCCTCACAATTGGCTTCCTTAGTGTACTTTAGCCTATCTTTTTCCATCTTTTCAAGGGTACTTGCAAAATTGGTATAAAAGCCAAGCATCCTATGTTGAATAAAGACTTTTCTAGCTTCTCTAGCTACATCACCAAATTCTTTAAGAAGGGTTTCTAAAACAAAATCTTTCTTCTCTCCTTCTTCCATATCACAGAGTGTAAGAAACATATGTTGCATTATAGGATTAAGATTAACAAATCTAGAGGCAGTAGCAATTTCATAATTAGGAGCAAGTTCCACCAAGGATCTATCTTCAAAATCTTTAACCTTACTAACATGAGTGAAAAATTCTTCTATATTATCTCTTCCAATGATAGACATACGCCCTACTGATATATCTTTCAAAGTGAACTTAGGGAGAAGCATGATGAAATAAACTAAGGTAAACTGATAAATAAAGAAAATGCAAGTGACTAATTTTTTTGTGTTTTTGATATAAAGAAAGCAAACATGACAGAAAATAAAATAAAGCAAGACAATAAACAAAGTAAAGAGATTGGGTGTGAGAGACTCCCCTTGCAGCGTGTCTTGATCTCCCCGGCAACGGTGCCAGAAAAGTAGCTGCTGTTGCCGCGGGAGTTGGCAATCTCTGTGGTGTAACTTTTCTTCAGATTCCCCGGCAACGGCGCCAGAAAAGTAGCTGCTGGCGTGCGACAGGGATTGCAACGGCGCCAGAAAGTAGCTCCTTGTGACGGTAAAGCACACGTCCGTTGGGAACCCCAAGAGGAAGGTGTGATGCGTACAGCAGCAAGTTTTCCCTCAGTAAGAAACCAAGGTTTATCGAACCAGTAGGAGATGAAGGCCACGTGAAGGTTGTTGGTGAAGGAGTGTAGTGCGGCGCAACACCAGGGATTCCGGCGCCAACGTGGAACCTGCACAACACAATCAAGATACTTTGCCCCAACTTAACAGTGAGGTTGTCAATCTCACCGGCTTGCTGTAAACAAAGGATTAAACGTATGGTGTGGAGAATAATGTTTGCTTGCAAAGAACAACAGAGAACAATGATTGCAGTAGGTTGTATTTCAGATTTAAAAGAATGGACCGGGGTCCACAGTTCACTAGTGGTGTCTCTCCAATAAGATAAATAACATGTTGGGTGAACAAATTACAGTTGGGCAATTGACAAATAGAGAGGGCATAATAATGCACATACATATCATGATGACTACTATGAGATTTACTTAGGGCATTACGACAAAGAACATAGACCACTATCCAGCATGCATCTATGCCTAAAAAGTCCACCTTCGGGTTAGCATCCGCACCCCTTCCAGTATTAAGTTGCAAACAACAGACAATTGCATTAAGTACTATGCGTAATGTAAACAATACAAATATCCTTAGACAAAGCATTGATGTTTTATCCCTAGTGGCAACAGCACATCCACAACCTTAGAACTTTTACATCCTTTGTCCCGAGGTTCAATGGAGGCATGAACCCACTATCTAGCATAAATACTCCCTCTTGGAGTTACAAGTATCAACTTGGCCAGAGCCTCTACTAGCAACGGAGAGCATGCAAGATCATAAACAACACATATATGATAGATCGATAATCAACTTGACATAGTATTCCATATTCATCGGATCCCAACAAACACAACATGTAGCATTACAAATAGATGATCTTGATCATGATAGGCAGCTCACAAGATCTAAACATGATGGCATAATAGGAGAAGACAACCATCTAGCTACTGCTATGGACCCATAGTCCAAAGATGAACTACTCACGCATCAGTCCGGAGGCAGGCATGGTGATGTAGAGCCCTCCGGTGATGAGTCCCCTCTCCGGCAGGGTGCCGAAGGCGATCTTCAGAATCCCCGAGATGGGATTGACGGCGGCGGCGTCTCAGTAACTTTTCTCGTATCGTGGCTCTCGGTACTAGGGTTTTCGCGACGGAAGGATTATATAGGCGAAGCGGCAGAGTCGGGGGACGCCCGAGGGGCCCACCCCATATGGCGGCGCGGCCAGGGGTGGGGCCGTTCCCCCCTATGGTGTGGCCGCCTCGTGGCCCCTCTTCGTCTCCTCTTCGGTGTTCTGGAAGACTCCGTGGAAAATAAGACCGTGGGCTTTTGTTTCGTCCAATTCCGAGGATATTTCCTGTGTAGGATTTCTGAAACCAAAAACAGCAGAAAACAGGAACTGGCGCTTCGGCATCTTGTTAATAGGTTAGTGCCAGAAAATGCATAAAAATGATATAAAGTGTATATAAAACATGTGAGTATTGTCATAAAACTAGCATGGAACATAAGAAATTATAGATACGTTTGAGACGTATCAGCCTCCGTTTTCGTGTTTCCGTGTTTGTGCGGCGCTCTCCTCTAGAGAACTCTTCGGGGTCATATATATATATATATATATATATAGTCATTTTTAGGGCAAAATACGCCAGGGCAAATGGGCGATCGACGACTGGAAGAGGGGGGTGGCGCAGCCTCCCTTCCTAGCCACGCCACCTAGCCTCTTTTGGCCCTTAGGCCTCTCCAGGTGAGCTTCCAGGGCCCATGCTGCTTCTCCCGATGAAAAAGTGACACTCCAAAAATCCGAGGTGAATTTGACTCCGCATAGGTCTCTGAAAGAGAAAGATAAACAAAACAGGGTTTTCCTGTTCTATAGCGTTATAACCCAAATAAAGGGGATCATTGGGAAATCCCCATAAATCAATGTAAAACATGGTATTATCATCATATATGTTGCAAATATGTGGGAATTAAATAAGATAAAGGACAAAGTAAAGGTATGCATTTTACATGCATCATCTGCTGATTTTGGTGGGCTATAGCGTGCAATTTTTTTGTTCCCGAGAAAATTTCCAGCGAATGTGACCGCCGATACATGGTTTGAGGGGCATTGCCAAAACTCTCCATTTTCATGTTTTCTACCATTTTCGTGGGTAATAGGACACTGTCTTCGGTCCCAGGACAATTTTTAGCGATCGTGACCACTGATACATGGTTTGAGTGGCATCACCAAACTCGGATTTTTCATGCTTTCTACCCCTTTTCCTGGGCTATAGCTTGCAGTTTTTGGTTCATGGGAAAATTTCCATTAACCCTAGACCATCGATACATGGTTTGAGGGGCATCGCCAAAACTCGCATTTTCATTTTTTTGCCACTTTTTGGGGGCTATAGTGCACAGTTTTTGGTTCCTAGGACAATTTCTAGCGATCCTGACCACCGATACCTGGTTTGAGTGGCGTTGCCAAAACTTGTATTTTTCATGTTTTCTGCCCATTTTGATGGGCTATAGCGCACATTTGTCGGTTCCCGGGACGATTTCCAGCGGCGGTGATCAATGATAAATGGTTAGACGGGCGTCACCAAAACTTTGAGGGGCATCGCTAAAACTCGCCATTTTCATGTTTTCTACCCATTCTCGTGGGCTATAGCACACCGTTTTTGGTTCCCAATTCAATTTTCATCGATCGTGATCACCGATACATGTTTTGAGTGGTGTCGCCATAACTCATATTTTTCATGTTTTCTGCCCATTTCGATGAGAAATAACACACATTTTTCGGTTCCCTGGACGATTTCCAGCGACCGTGACCACCGATACATGGTTTGAGAGGCTTCATGAAAACTTGTGTTTTTATTGTTTTCTGCCTCCGTTTTCATGGGCTATAGCTCACAGTTTTAAGTTCTTGACATGATTTCCAGTGGCGGTAACCACCAATACATGGTTTGAGAGTCATCGCCAAAACTCGCCATTTTCATGATTTCCGCCCATTTTCGTCAGCTATAGCACAATATTTTCGGTTCCCAGGACAATTTTTAGCGATCGTGACCACAGATACAAGGTTTGAGTGGCGTCACCATAACTTGTATTTTTCATGTTTTCTGCCCATTTCCATGAGCAATAGCACATATTTTTCGGTTCCATGGACGATTTTACGTGACCGTGACACCGATACATGGTTTGAGAGGCTTCGCAAAAACTCGTGTTTTTCATGTTTTCTGCCTCCATTTTCACGGGGTATAACTCTCGGTTTTACGTTCTCGGGACGATTTCCACCGTCTGTGACCACCGATACATGGTTTGAGGGCCATTGCCAAAACTCGCCATTTTCATGTTTTCTTCCTATTTTCGTGGGCTATAGCACACTGTTTTTGGTCCTAGGACATTTTTTAGCGATCGTGACCACCGATAAATGGTTTGAGTGGCATCGCCAAACTCATATTTTTCATGTTTTCTTCCCACTTTCATGGGCTATAGAACACTTTTTCTTTTTGCATCCCGGGACGTTTTCCAGCGACCGTGACCACCGATACATGGTTTGAGGGGCATCGCCAAAAATTGACATGTTCATGTTTTCTACACATTTTCGTGGGCTATAGCATGCTGCTTTCAGTTCCCATGACAAGTTTTAGCGATCGTGACCACAGTTACGTGATTTGACTGGCGTCACCAAAACTCGTATTTTTCATGTTTTCTACCCATTTTGATGGCCTATAGCACGCATTATTTTGTTCGCGGGACAATTTACAGCGACCGTGACTACCAATACATGGTTTGATGGGCATTGCCAAAACTCGCCATTTACATGTTTTCTGCCCATTTTCGTGGGCTATAGCACACTGTTTTTGGTCCCAAGACATTTTTTTAGCGATCATGACCACCTATACATGGTTTGGGTGGCATCGCCAAATTCGTATTTTTCATGTTTTCTTCCCATTTTCATGGGCTATATCACACTTTTTATTTTTGGATCACGGGACGATTTCCAACAACCATGACCACTGATACATGGTTTTAGGGGTGATAAGGGGAATCCCAACAGATCCTCCTAGGGTGTTGCCCGATCTTTCACAGTAAGAACCCGGGTAGATATAATCTCCCAACAACGCGATGAACGCAGCCTGGAGAAGAGGGACGAATCCAGCAAGCAACGGATCAAAGAACGATACGCCTCAAACCTGAGCTAGATAATCCTTGATGAACACAAGAACCTTCGCAGCGGATATATTACGAACTAGATAAACGGCAACGCCGTACCCCCGGAGGGATGATACACGTGATCACACGTAATGGTTTTTAACCTAAACTCTGTCTATCTCTAAAACCTAGCCGCACCCACCATTATATGAGGGGGTGGCCAGCCAGCCCCTAGTGGGCCTCTCTACCTTGGTTTGGACAGGCCCAAACCAAACTGACTCAACTCAATAAAATCCCTAATTGGCCCACATATGACCATAGACATAAAATACGATAAATAAGATAACTAGCTAGGTGGAGTCCTGAAATTGGGCTTCACCATGGCCTTCATGCCCGTATCAAGGGGCATCAACAAAAATTGCCATTTTCATGTTTTCAACACATTTTCGTGGGCTATAGCACGCTGCTTTTGGTTCCCAAGACAAGTTTGAGCGATCATGCGACCACCGATATGTTGTTTGAGTGGCGTCTCCAAAACTCGCCTTTTCATGTTTTCTGCCCATTTTCGTGGGCTACAGCGCACAATTTTCGTTTCCCAGGACTAGTGCTAGCGGTTGTGACCACTGATACCTGGTTTGAGTGGCGTCGCAAAAACTTGTGTTTTGCATCTTTTATGCCTATTTCTCGTGAGCTATAGAGCGCAACTTTTGGTTCTCGGGAAAATTTCCAACGATGGTGACCGCTAATAATTAGTTAGACAGGCGTCGCCAAAACTTGCCTTTTTCATGTTTTCTGCCCTTTTTCGTGGGCTATAGCGCGCAGCTTTTGGTTCTCAGGATAAATTTCCAGCGATCATGACCACCAATAGATGGTTTGAGTGGCGTCACCAAAACTCGCCTTTTTAATGTTTTCTGCCAATTTTTGTGGGCTAGCACACAATTTTTGGTTCCCGAAATAATTTCTAGGGATCGTGACCACCGATGCATGGTTTGAGTGGCATCATGAAAATCGTATTTTTCACGTATTCTGCCCATTTTCATGACCTATAGCACACATTTTTCGGTTCGTGGGACGATTTCAAGCGACCGTGATCACCAATACAGGGTTCAAGGGACATTGCCAAAACTCGCATTTTTCATGTTTTCTGCCGATTTTGGTGGGCTATTGCGTGCAATATTTTGTTTCCGAGACAATTTCTAGCGTCTATGACCACCGATACATGGTTTGAGGGGCATCTCTAAAACTCTCCATTGTCATGTTTTCTGCCCATTTTCGTGGGTAGTAGCACACTGTTTTCGGTCCCAGGATAATTTTTAGCGATCGTGACCACCGATACATGGTTTGATTGTCATCACCAAACTCGTATTTTTCATGTTTTCTGCCCCTTTTCCGCGGCTATAGTGTGCAGTTTTTGGTTCATGGGACAATTTCGGGCGACCCTAGACCATCGATACATGGTTTGAGGGGCATTGCCAACACTCGATATTTTTATGTTTTCTTCCCATTTTCGTGGGTTATAGCACACTTTTTTTGGTCATAGGACATTTTTTAGTGATTGTGACCACCGATACACGGTTTGAGTGGCATCACCAAACTCATATTTTTCATGTTTTCTTCCCATTTTCATGAGCTATAGCACACTTTTTCTTTTTCGATCCCCGGATGATTTCTAGCGACCGTGACCATCGATTCATGGTTTGAGGGGCATCACAAAAAATCACCATTTTCGTGTTTTCTACACATTTTTGTGGGCTATAGCACGCTACTTTCGGTTCCCAGGACAAGTTTAAGCGACCGTGACCACCGATATACGTGGTTTGAGTGGCGTCGCCAAAACACGAATATTTCATGTTTTCTGCCCATTTTCGTGTCCTATAGCACACAATTTTCAGAACCCGGGACTATTGCTAGCGATTGTGACCACTGATACCTGGTTTGAGTGGCATCGCCAAAACTCGAATTTTGCATGTTTTCTGCCAATTTTTCGTGGGCTATAGAGCGCAGCTTTTGGTTCTCGGGAAAATTTCCAACGATGGTGACCACTGATAATAAGTTAGACGGGCGTCGCCAAAACTTGCCTTTTTCATGTTTTTTGCCCTTTTTCGTGGGCTATAGCGCGCTGCTTTTGGTTCTTGGGATAATTTCCAGCGATCATGACCCCCAATAAATGGTTTGAGTGGCACCACCAAAACTCGCATTTTTCATGTTTTCTGTCCATTTTGTTCCTGAGACAATTTCTAGTGATCATGGCCACCGATACATGGTTTGAGTGGCATCGCGAAAACTCGTATTTTTCACGTATTTTGCCCATTTTCGTGAGCTATAGCACACATTTTTTGGTTCCCGGGATGATTTCCAGCGATCGTGATCACCGATACAGGGTTCAAGGGGCCTTGCAAAAACTCGCCTTTTTCATGTTTTCTGTTGATTTTTGTGGGCTATAGCGCATTTTTTTTTGTTTCCGAAACAATTTCCAGCGACTATGACCACCGATACATGGCTTGAGGGGTGATACGTCGCAAACATATCTATAATTTTTGATGATCCATGCATGTTTTACACCAATTCTACTATGTTTTACTTCCACTTCGTTCCACTTTTATACATTTCCCGGCACTAACCTATTGACAAGATGCCACAGTGCCAGTTCCCTCTTTTCTGTTGTTTTTGGTTTCAGAAAATTTGTACAGGAAATATTCTCGGAATTGGACGAAATAGAAGCCGAAGTCAATATTTTACCGTAATGAAGCCAGAGACCGAAGGGCAGACGAAGAGGCGCAGCAGGGCGGCCACGCCAGCCCTAGGAGCGGCCCCACCCTTGGCTGTGCCAAGGGGTGGTGTGGGCCCCCTGGCCTCCACCGACCTCACCCTTCTGCCTATATAGTTACGATCTCGGGAAAACCCCAGACACCCGAGTCTCCATCCACGAAAAGTTCCGTTGCGGCCGCCATTGCAGAACCCATCTCGGGAGGGTTCTGAAGTTCTTCCCGGCACCCTACCGGAGGGGGAAATCATCGTCGGAGGCATCTACATCACCATGCCCGCCTCCTAAGTGATGCGTGAGTAGTTCATCCCTGGACTATGGGTCCATAGCAGTAGCTAGATGGTTGTCTACTCCAATTTGTGCCTCATGTTTAGATCTTGTGAACAGCCTATCATGATCAAGATCATCTTTATGTAATGCTACATGTTGTGTTTGCTGGGATCCGATGAATATTGAATACTATGTTTAAGATTGATTATATTCATGCCATATGTTATTTGCGATCTTGCATGCTCTCTGTTGCTAGTAGAAACTCTGGCCAAGTGGATACTTGTGACTCCAAGAGGGAGTATTTATGCTCGATAGTGGGTTCGTGTCTCTAGTTTTCTGGAAGAGTGACAATAACTTCTAAGATTGTAGATTTGCTATTGCTACTAGGGAGAAAACAACAATGTTTTATCCAAGGGTAATTCTATTGTTTACTTTACACACAATGCTTAATGCAATTATCTGTTGCTTGCAACTTAATACTTAATGGGTGCGGACGCTAACCGGAAGGTGGATTATTAGTCATAGATGCACTTGGATTACGGTCTATGTATTATGTTGTAATGCCCAAACGAATCTCATAGTACTCGTCTTGCTATATATTATCATTATGCTATTTATCTTTATGGAGAGACACCACTAGTGAACTATGGACCCCGGTCCTTTTCCTTTACACTGATGAATTCAACCACTGCAATCCTGCTCTGTTTACTTACTTCAAGCTCTATTCTCTTTAATTACTGCAAACATCTCCTTCCACTCGATATATTTAATCCTTTGATTCAGCAAAACCAGTGAGATTGACAACCTAACTGTGAGTTGGGGCAAAGTATTGCGATTGTGTTGTGTGCAGGTTCCACATTGTTGCTCACGCCGGTAGTGCGCCCTGCCAATAGTCAGCTAGCAACACCTTCAGAAGTCACTCCTTTCTCCTACTGGTCGATTCAACCTTGGTTTCTTACTGAGGGAAAACTTGTTGCTGTGCTCATCATACCTTCCTCTTGGGGTTTCCCAACTGCTTGTATCGAGCGTCATCAAGGGGCATCGCCAAAACACTCCATTTTCATGTTTTCTGCCCATTTTCGTGGGCAATAGCACACTGTTTTGGGTCCCAGGACAATTTTTAGCGATCGTCACCACTGATACATGGTTCGAGTGGCATCACCAAACTCGTATTTTTCATGTTTTCTGCCCCTTTTCCTGGGCTATAGCGTGCAACTTTTGGTTCACGGGACAATTTCTAGCGACCCTAAACCATCCATACATGGTTTCAGGGGCATCGCCAAAACTCACCTTTTCATGTTTTCTGCCCATTTTGGTGGGCTATAGCTTATACTTTTCGGTTCCCGGGACAATTTCTAGCGATCGTGTCCACCGATACCTGGTTTGAGTGGTGTCGCCAAAACTTGTATTTTTCATGTTTTCTGCCCATTTTGATAGGCTATAGTGCACATTTTTTGGTTCCCGGGACGATTTCTAGCGGTGGTGACCAATAATAAATGGTTAGATGGGCGTCGCCAAAAATTTCAGGGGCACACCGTTTTCGGTTCCCAAGATAATTTTTAGCGATCGTGATCACCCATACATGGTTTGAGTGGTGTCGCCATAACTCGTAATTTTCATGTTTTCTGTCCATTTCCATGAGCAATAACACATATTTTTTGGTTCCCTGGACGATTTCCAGTGACCGTGGCCACCGATACATGGTTTGAACGGCTTCGCAAAAACACGTGTTTTTCATGTTTTCTGCCTCCATTTTCATGGCCTATAGCGCACGGTTTTAAGTTCTCGGCACGATTTCCAGCGGCGGTGACCACCGATACGTGGTTTTAGGGTCATCACCACAACTCGGCATTTTCATGTTTTCTGCCCATTTTCGTGAGCTATAACACAATATTTCCATGTTCCCTGGATGATTTTCAGCGACCGTGACCACCGATGCATGGTTTGAGAGGCTTCACGAAAACTCGTGTTTTTCATGTTTTCTGCCTCCATTTTCATGGACTCTAGCTCTTGGTTTTAAGTTCTCGGGATGATTTCCAGCAAAGGTGACCACCGATACATGGTTAGACGGGTGTCGCCAAAACTCTTCTTTTTCATGTTTTCTCCCCATTTTCGTGGGCCATAGCGCACAGTATTTGGTTCCCAAGACAATTTCTAGTGACCGTGACCGCCGATGCCTAGTTTGAGTGGCATCGCCAAAACTTGTATTGTTCATGATTTCTACCCATTTTGATGGGCTATAGCATGTAACTTTTTGTTCGCTGGACAATTTCCAGCGACCGTGACGACCGATACATTGTTTGAGGGGCATTGCCAAAACTCGCCATTTTGATGTTTTCTGCCCATTTTCGTGGACTATAGGACACTGTTTTTGGTCCCAGGACAAATTTTAGCGATCGTGACCACCGATACATGGTTTCAGTGGTGTCACCGTAACTCATATTTTTCATGTTTTCTGCCCATTTCCCTGAGCAATTGCACATATTTTTTGTTTCCCTGGACGATTTTCAGCGACCGTGACCACCGATACATGGTTTGAGAGGCTTCGTGAAAACTCGTGTTTTTCATGTTTTCTGCCTCCGTTTTCATGGGCTATAGCTCACGGTTTTAAGTTCTCAGGACGATTTCCAGCGAAGGTGACCACTGATACATGGTTAGACGGGTGTCCCCAAAACTCACCATTTTCATGTTTTCCGCCCATTTTCGTGAGCTATAGCGCACAGTTTTTGGTTCCCGGGACAATTTCTAGTGATCGTGACCACCAATACCTGGTTTGAGTGGCGTCGCCAATACTCATATTTTTCATGTTTTCTGCCCATTTTGATGGGCTATAGTGCATATTTTTTGTTCCTAGGACAATTTCCAGCGACCGTGACCATCGATACATGGATTGAGGGGCATCGCCAATACTTTCCATTTTCATGTTTTCTGCCGATTTTCGTGGGCAATAGCACACTGTTTTCGGTCCCAGGACAATTTTTAGCGATCGTGACCACCGATACATGGTTTGAGTGGCATCACCAAACTCGTATTTTTCATGTTTTTTGCCCCTTTTCCTAGGCTATAGCGTATAGTATTTGGTTCACGGGACAATTTCGAGCGACCCTTGAATATCGATACATGGTTTGAGGGGCATCGCCAAAACACACATTTTCATGTTTTCTGCCCATTTTCGTGGGCTATAGCTTACACCTTTAGGTTCCCTGGACAATTTCTAGCGATCATAACCACCGATACCTGGTTTGAGTGGCGTCACCAAAACTTGAATTTTTCATGTTTTTTTGCCCATTTTGATGGGCTATAGCGCACATTTTTTTGGTTCTCGGACGATTTCCAGCGGCGGTGACCAATGATAAATGGTTAGACAGGCGTCACAAAAACTTTGAGGGCATCGCTAAAACTTGCCATTTTCATGTTTTCTGCACATTCTCGTGGGCTATAGCACACTGTTTTCGGTATCCATTGAGGGGCATCGCCAAAACTCGTCTTTTTTCATGTTTTCTGCCCATTTTCGTGGGTTATAGCTCACAGTTTCGGTTCCCGGGACAATTTCTAGCGATCGTGATCACCGATACCTGCTTTGAGTGGCATCGTCGAAACTCGTAATTTTCATGTTTTCTGCCTATTTTGATGGGCTATAGCGCACATTTTTCGGTTCCAGGGACGATTTCCAATGGTGGTGACCACTGATAAATGGTTAGACGGGTGTGGCCAAAACTTTGAGGGCATTGCTAAAACTCGCCATTTTCATGTTTTCTGCCCATTCTCGTTGGTTATAGCACACTATTTTCGGTTCCCAGGATATTTTTTTAGCGATTGTAATCACCGATACATGGTTTGAGTGGTGTCGCAATAACTCATAATTTGAATGGTTTCTGCCCATTTCCATGAGAAATAGCACACATTTTTGGTTCCCTGGACGATTTCCAGCGACCGTGACCACCGATACATGGTTTGAAAGGATTCACGAAAACTCATGCTTTTCATGTTTTCTGCCTACATTTTCATGGCACGATTTTAAGTTCTCGACACGATTTCCAACGGTGGTTACCACTGATACATGGTTTGAGGGGCATCGTCAAAAATCGCCATTTTCATGTTTTCTGCCTAGTTTCGTAAGCTATAGCACAATCTTTTCGGTTCTCGGTACAATTTTTAGCGATCCTAACCACACATACTTTGTTTGAGTGGCGTCGCCATAACTTGTATTTTTCATGTTTTCTACCCATTTTGATGGGCTATAGCGCGCAATTTTTTGTTCCCAGGACAATTTCCAGCGACCGTGACCACCTCATGGTTTTCGGGAAAATTTCCAACGATGGTGACCACTGATAATTGGTTAGACGGGTGTCACCAAAATTTTCCTTTTTCATGTTTTCTGCCCTTTTCGTGGGCTATAGCGCGCAGCTTTTGGTTCTCGGGTTAATTTCCAGCAATCATGACCAACAATACATGGTTTGAGTGGTGTCGCCAAAACTCATCTTTCTCATGTTTCTGCCCATTTTTGTGGGCTAGCACACAGTGTTTGGTAGCCAAGACAATATCTAGCGATCGTGACCACCGATACATGGTTTGAGTGGCGTCGCGAAAACTCATATTTTCCACGTATTATGCCCATTTTCATGAGGTATAGCACACATTTTTCGGTTCGCGGGAGGATTTCTAGCGACTGTGATCACCGATACAGGGTTCAAGCGGCATTGCCAAAACTCGATTTTTTCATGTTTTTTGCCGATTTTGGTGGGCTATAGCGTGCAATTTTTTTGTTTCTGAGACAATTTCTAGCAACTGTGACCACCGATACATGGTTTGAGGGCGTCGCCAAAATTCTACATTTTCATGTTTTCTGCCCATTTTTGTGGGCTATAGCACACTGTTTTTGGTCCTAGGGCAATTTTTAGTGGTCATGACCACCGATACATGGTTTGAGTGGCATCACCAAACTCCCATTTTTCATGTTTTCTGCCCCTTTTCCTGAGCTATAGAGTGAAATTTTCGGTTCACCGGACAATTTCCAGCGACCCTTGACCATCGATACATGGTTTGAGGGCATTGCCAAAACTCGCCTTTTTCAAGTTTTCTGCAAATTTTCGTGGGTAATAGCCCATGGTTTTCGGTTCCTGGGACAAATTCTAGCGATCGTGACCACAAATACCTAGTTTGAGTAGCGTCGCCAAAACTCGTATTTTTCATATTTTCTGCCCATTTTGATGGCCTACAATGCACATTTTTTTGGTTCCTGGGATGATTTCCAGCGGTGGTGACCACGGATAAATAGTTACACGGGTGTCACCAAAACTCGTATTTTTTCATGCTTTCTGCCTATTTTGATGGGCTATAGCGCACATTTTTTTGTTCCCGGGATGATTTCCAGCGGCGGTGACCACTAATAAATGGTTATACGGGTGCCCCCAAAACCTTGAGGGGAATCGCTAAAACTCATCATTTTCATGTTTTCTGCCCATTCAAGGAGGCTATAGCAAACTGTTTTTGGTTCCTAGGATAATTTTTAGCGATCGTGATCACCGATACATGGTTTGAGTGGCGTCGCCATAACTCATATTTTTCAAGTTTTCTGCCCATTTCCGTCACCAATAGCACCCATTTTTTGTTCCCTAGACGATTCCAGCGACTGTGACCACCGATAGTGAAACTATATTTTTATTCCGTCACATCTTACGTGCTTTACTTGGAGCGTCTGTACGCTTTTATTTTTGTTTTTGTTTGAATAAATTCGGATCCTAGCATTCATTGCGTGGGAGAAAGACACGCTCCGCTGTTTCATATGAACACTGGTGTTCTTAGCTTTACTCTTAATGTTCATGGCGAAGGTTGAAAACCGCTTCGTTTATTGCTATTTGGTTGGAAACAGAAAATGCTTCATGTGGTAATTGGTATATGGTCTTGAATAATTTGATACTTGGCAATTGTTTTGAGCTCTCAAATAGATCATGTTTAAGCTCTTGCATCATGTAGTTTGAACCTATTAGTGGAGAATTACTGTAGAGCTTGTTGAAATTTGGTTTGCATGATTGGTCTCTCTAAAGTCTAGATATTTTCTGGTAAAGGTGTTTGAACAACAAGGAAGACAGTGTAGAGTCTTATAATGCTTGCAATATGTTCTTATGTAAGTTTTGCTATACCGGTTCATACTTGTGTTTGCTTCAAACAACCTTGCTAGCCCAAGCCTTGTACTGAGAGGGAATGCTTCTCGTGCATCCAAAACCTTGAGCCAAAACTTATGCCATTTGTGTCCACCATAACTACCTACTATGTGGTATTTCTCTGCCATTCGAAAGTAAATTGCTTTCGTGCTACCTTTAAAATTTCATTCCTTGTCTTTGCAATATATAGCTCGTGGGAAAGTAGCTTAAAAACTATTGTGGTAAAGAATATGTCGCTTATGTATCTTATTTCTTAATAAGTTGCTTGTTGAGCGGTAACCATGTTTCTGGGGACGCCATCAACTTTTGTTGAATATCATGTGAGTTGCTATGCATGTTCGTCTTGTCTGAAGTAAGGGTGATTTGCCATGAGTTGTATGGTTTGAGTATGCATATTGTTAGAGAAGAACATTGGGCCACTAACCAAAGCCATGTATCATGGTGGAAGTTTCAGTTTGGACATTAATCCTCAATCTCTTATGAGAATATTATCTGTTGTTGAATGCTTATGCATTAAAGAGGAGTCCATTATCTGTTTTCTATGTTGTCCCGGTATGGATGTCCTCAAGTTGAGATCTATCAAAAACGAGAAATCAAATGCGATCTATCTCCTTGGACCTTTGTACAGGTGACATAGAGGTACCCCTTTGTGACACTTGGTTGAAACATATGTAATGCAATGATAATCCATGGAAATCCGAGCTAATTAGGACAAGGTGCGAGCACTATTGGTATTCGATGCATGAGGCTTGCAACTTATAGGATGTCTTATGCATAACACATATGAATTATTACTACCGTTGACAAAATTGTTTCCATGTTTTCAAAATAAAAGCTCTAGCACATGAGTAATCCCTGCTTCCCTCTGCGAAGGGCCTTTCTTTTACTTTATGTTGAGCCAGTCTACCTACTTCTTTCTATCTTAGAAGCAAACACTTGTGTCAACTGTGTGCATTGATTCTTACATACTTGCTTATTTGCATTCATCATATTACTTTGTGTTGACAATTATCCATGAGATATACATGTTGAAGTTGAAAGCAACTGCTGAAACTTATATCTTCCTTTGTGTTGCTTCAAAACCTTCTATCAAGAATTTATTGCTTTATGAGTTAACTCTTATGCAAGACTTATTGATGCTTGTCTTGAAAGTACTATTCATGAAAAGTCTTTGCTATATGATTCAGTTGTTTAGTCATTATCTTTACCATTGCTTTGAATCACTTCATTCATCTCATATGCTTTACAATAGTATTGATCAAGATTATGATAGTAGCATGTCACTTCAGAAATTATCCTTGTTATCGTTTACCTACTCGAGGGCGAGTAGGAACTAAGCTTGGGGATGCTGAGTGTCGCAAAAACTTTGAGGGGCGGCGCTAAAACTCGCCATTTTCTTGTTTTCTTCCCATTATCATCTGCTATAGCACACTATTTTCGATTCCCAGGACAATTTTTAGTGATCGTGATCACCGATACATGGTTTGAGTGGCGTCGCCATAACTCATATTTTTCATGTTTTCTACCCATTTTCATGAGCAATAACACATATTTTTCGGTTCCCTGGACGATTTCCAGTGACCGTGACCACCACAACATGGTATGAGAGGCTTCACGAAAACTCGTGGTTTTCAAGTTTTCTGCCGCCATTTTCATGGACTGTAGCTCACGGTTTTAAGTTTTCCAGACGACTTCCAGCGATAGTGACCACCGATACACTTTTGTGGGCTATAGCGCACAGTTTTCGGTTCCCGGGACAATTTCTAGCAATCGTGACCACCGATACCTGGTTTGAGTGGTGTCGCCAAAACTCGTATTGTTCATGTTTTATGCCCATTTTGATGGGCTATAGCGCACATTTTTCGGTTCCCGGGATGATTTCCAGCGGCGGTGACCATAGATAAATGGTTAGACGGGCATCGCCAAAACTTTGAGGGGCATCGCTAAAACTTGCCATTTTTATGTTTTCTGCCCATTCTCATGGGCTAGCATACTGTTTTCGATTCCCAGGACAATTTTTCGCGATCATGATCACCGATACATGGTTAGAGAGGCGTCACCATTACTCATATTTTTCTTGTTTTCTACCCATTTCCATGAGCAATAGCAGACATTTTTTGGTTCCCTGGACGATTTCCAGTGACTGTGACCACCGATACATGGTTTGAGAGGCTTCGCGAAAACTAGTGTTTTTCATGTTTTCTGCCTCCATTTTCATGGGCTATAGCTCACTGTTTTAATTTCACGATACGATTTCAAGCGGCGGTGACCACCGATACATGGTTTGAGGGGCATCGCCAAAACTCGCCATTTTCATGTTTCCTGCCCATTTTCATGAGCTATAGCACAATCTTTTCGGTTCCCAGGACATTTTTTAGCGATCGTGACCACAGATACATGGTTTGAGTGGCGTCACCATAACTCATATTTTTCATGTTTTCTACCCATTTCATTAGCAATAGAACACATTTTTCGGTTCCTTGGACGATTTCCACCGACCATGACGACCGATAAATGGTGTGAGAGGCTTCGCGAAAACTCTTGTTTTTCATGTTTTCTGCCTCCATTTTCATGGGCTATAACTCACAGTTATACTCCGGACGATTTCCGACGACGGTGACAACCGATACTTGGTTAGACGGGTGTCGCCAAAAATCATCTTTTTCATGTTTTCTGCCCATTTTCGTGGTCTATACTGCACAATTTTTGGTTCCCTGGACAGTTTCTAGCGATCGTGACCACCGATACCTATTTTGAGTGGCATCGCCAAAACTCGTAATTTTCATGTTTTATGCCCAATTTCATGGGCTATAGCGCACATTTTTCGGTTCCTGGGACGATTTCCAGTGGAAGTGACCAATCATAAATGGTTAGACAGGCGTCGCCAAAACTTTGAGGGGCATCGGTAAAACTCTCCATTTTCATGTTTTCGTCCCATTCTCGTGGGCTATAGCACACTGTTTTCGGTTTCTATGACAATTTTTATCGATCGTGATCACCGATACATGGTTTGAGTGGCGTCGCCATAACTCATATTTTGAATGTTTTCTGCCCATTTCCATGAGCAATAGCACACATTTTCGGTTCCCTGGACAATTTCCAGCGACCGTGACCACCGTTACATGGTTTGAGAGGTTTCACGAAAACTCGTGTTTTTCATGTTTGCTGCCTCCATTTTCATGGGCTATAGCTCATGGTTTTAAGTTCTCTGGACGATTTCCAGCGACGGTGACCACCGATACATGGTTAGACGGGTGTCGCCACAACAGTTCTTTTTCATGTTTTCTGCCCATTTTTGTGGGCTATAGCGCACAGTTTTCGGTTCGAGGCCGCCACCTATTGTCGCTTGTCACTCGAGTTCCTTAGCACCTTGAAGCATACAGTGGGAAGGTATCGCATCTCGGAGGAAGAAGAACCCGGAGTCGATCGGATATCCTTCCGTTTGATGAACCGTGAGTATGACTTAACTCTGGATGAGTGGTGCCACTACTTTGGCTTTGACAACAGAACCGCCGCCAACCGTTTTACTTGTTTCACCATGAACCCCTCTCCTCTCAATTATTTTAGTCAAATGAAAGTACCTAATACACTCCCTCAAGGGAATAATAACAAGTGTCCTGCTATTCGTTATTCATACTATGTTACTGCTAACACCTTGCAGGCACGTGGTGATTTCACAAGTGTTAATGAAGAGGACATGATGGTCCTCGCAAAGGTTGTTTTCCCAAACTGCAATATCAGGCCACATTTGGGCGCTCTCCTCATTATTTACCTAAAGCACCAAGCACTTGAAGCTCGGGGCCCCATATACGGAGGGCGAGTCATTACTGTTCTGGCACGAGGACTTAACATCAATGTAAGTAATTTACAAGCATTGGAAGGACCTCGCCGTCTTGGTTTTTCTACTCTGAATGCATGTGGTATGGTTAGAAAAATTAATGGTTGATATTACTTCAGCATACCAGGAGCTAGTCATTTGATTGCTGCCCCTTTGCCTCATGGTCTATTCTCTATCGAGGATGTACGTTTGCATTATGATGCGCATGTTGAGGCAAATCTACCACAACAACAAGATGAACCCGAAGGATAAGAAGAAGTTGAAGAAGAACATGCAGGGCCCGAATAGGAGCAGTCGCCACATCACGACTTCACCACCGATGAGGACATGTACGCGCTCGAAGGAAGCATTGAGAACATGAGCAACCTCTCCATCAACCTTCGACACTCCCCCACCGATATCGCTTCCCAGTTCACCCATTGGAGAACCCAATGGAACTTTGGAAACTATCCTCCAACCCCACAACGATCACAACAAGGGGCTTGCAAAAGCCTAAACTCGGGGATGTGTTCCTCAATCACTTTATTTGTGTTGAATAAATTTGTACTCCAGCTTTTTGAAGAGCTTTGAAACACTCGTGTTGGTTTGATCCAACACTTCGCTTTTATTTGCTTTTGTTTTTTGTTTGTTTTCTTTTTATTTGATTTTAGTTCCCTACTTTGTCGTAAATACTTTTATTTTCCCTCTTAATTCCAAATTCAAAAATATACAAAAAGATTTTTCCTTTTATCCTTGTTCATGAAAACATGGATTTGCATTTTCCTCTTTGCTTTGATTTTATTAATGATATTGATCTACTAAGAGTTTTGAACGAACACATCATGAGGAATAGAAATGTGAAGTCATCTATAAGAGGTATGTCCTCTGTCTCCCGCTTTGGAAATTTGAAATGCTTATGCTGGTTAGTAGACTTGTTAAGATATGGTATTAGTGGGAGTGATTTGAAACAATTAGAGTAGAGCTTTTATTTGTATGTTTAATTAATTGTGATAGCTATTGCTCTTGTTCATTTAGTTAAACCGATTTTTGCGTTGGAAATAATATTGCCAAACAAGTAAAATAAGAAAAAGTCTACAATTATGACTTGTATGATGACCGATTGTCTTAAGGGTTTAACTTTGAAGATACTTAACCCCATAGATGTAGTGATAGACTTGATAGGAATTGTTTGATTGAACTGAAGTCTAGTGGTGACTAAGATGCATGCCAACCTGTAATATTGTGAATCAAGTATGATATTGCTTTAAGCTTTTCTAGAAACTGTGGTGCACACTAACTCTGCTAGCTTATGAACGATTTGCGGTATAAATCCCAATTTCAGCTATGAGTTGAAGACACGTGTAGCTAGCTACTCGTGTGCAACTATTAGCACCCTTGAGTAGTGCAAAAATATTACTAAAGGTCATTTATGACTCTTGATTGGAAATTATCATTGGAATCCAAATGTATCACTTCTAAGTCTTGGCATGGACTCGTTACTACTAGATGAATTTTCTTGAAAGGCAATGAATATATAGTAAGTGTTTTGATAGTCTTGATCTATTGATGTGGGAGTCAATAAGATACTTCATTGCTTACACCTCTTTTGACATGAATGCTCATACTTAACTTTGATGATAACAAACTTCCTAGAGTTCCTTGGCATACTGAGGGTTAACTACATAAGACAGAGTGATTGTTTAAAAAACTAGTTATTCATTCTCATAAATCTTTACTGTGATTGTCTCGAATTACCGATGCTCGTATTATACTCTTGGCAGTTCTCAAACTATGCTAAGCTTTTGAATGTAACAAGCGGGACTCATAAGGCTACCACTTGTAAGTGATTTTACTTTCTCGTTATTTTGGTATAAACGCCGAGTTCCTTATGGTTCTTTGTTTCTTGCTCGAGGACGATCAAGGATAAGCTTGGGAAAGTTGATAGTTGTAAAATACACCATTTTTCGTGAAGTTTAAACCCTCAGCTATGTCAAGAAATTGACTAAACTTCTCTCTAAGTGTGCTACTAATGACTAATTATTGCAAATATGTGAAATCCTTTCTATATTTGTATGGTGTTAAGGAAATCAAGTCTTAATGGCAAATGTACCTGCAATTACTGAAGAAAATCTCGTCACAAGTGCAACAAAATCAACCAGAGGCCGGAAGTCGGTTAAGGGAGTTTAGTGGGCACCAGTACGGGAAAGGCCCGCCCGTACCATCCGCATGTACGGTACACTAAATCACTCCCGAGGTCAAGCCCTAATCTCGTGATTTTGTGTAAGAATTTAATAGGAGTTTTGCAATCTTGTATCCTTGTCTATTTTTCACGATTCGAAGGACTTGGAGGTACCCATGTCTCTCAAATTGATCAAGGGAAGATGTGGGATGAGTGGAGAACGGTGTGCTATCGTGAAACCTCACTTACAGAAAGGGAAAAGTCACGGTACATGCTTAGTGATTCGCTTGGGATCAATGACATAATCATCTAGCTTAATGCTTTGGTCTGCATTCATTTACTTAATAATTATTGTTACTCGCGGTTGTGTGGACAATGATTGGATCAAGAGACTATTGTCACCTCTGGCTTTAGGGGCAATAGTATTTACGGATGTGCTGCTCACAAATCTCTTATCACTATTTTATTTACTACACATTTGCACTTCATTTCTATATGTATGCATAGCTACATGAGGATCCTTGACCCTGGCCTATTTTAATTCACTGAACACAACACCAACAAAGTAACTTGAGAGGTCCAGTAAACGTAAGATAAAATCAAGTAGCAAGTCTTGTAGACGTTTCCTTTACACCATTTTAGCAATTCTTCCCGAGGTTCGATTAAACCTAGGTCTTCTAGGAAAAAATCTTCCATACTACAATCCGTAATGCGGATCGAATGTATTAGCACACCCCTAAACTTTGTTTTTTAGCAACATAAAATGATCGCAAAACCTTGGAGCGTTCTTTTTTTTTAGTTTTGTGTCTAGTTTTGCTTTATAATAAATAAGACCACCATCATAAATACTTTTCATTCTTATGAAAGAGCTACTGAAATAACCTCTACTAGTCTTGAATGTCTCAATGAAAATAAGTTACATGCTATGAAAAGAAAAGAAAAAAGGAATGCCAACAAAAATCTGAAAGTTAAGTTATCAATGGTATTACTAGTTTCAAATTCTTTATTGAATGGTAATTTGCTAAGTGCCTTATTTAGTGTTACTTCTTACTAGTATACATAGATGTTTAACATTAAGTATCATTTTTTGATGATAAATTAATAGCACTATGAACACTATTGCATGATTTTGCTAGCCAAAAAGGAAAAATGAATTATCACACAAGATTACACTTGTATCCAAATCAACTCAACCCAAACATCCACCACACCTACCTATATAGAACCTGCTATTCCAAGTATAATATGTGTGTTATGCCTCCAATTACTTCAAAATATCATTTTTTGTGTAATTTAAAGCTCATGAGAAAGTAGGGTATGGAAGGAAAAACACCACTATGGAAGTTGTGGGTTTGAAAAATTATAAGTAATGAGCTACGTAGGAACCATGCTTACATGGGAAACACCTATCAACATTGCACTTATTTTTGAGTTGATCGTCATGTTTTTTTGGTTACTTGATAGCCACCTCGGGTGAAATAAAAGGGCGTTATCAACCAAAGGACTAGATTATGCATATATGTTAGAGAAGAGCATTGGGCCACTAACCAAAGCCATGCCTAATCATGGTGGAAGTTTCAGCATTAGCATCTCAATAGGAAGAGAAAACTAAAATAAAGAGTGTGGAAAAAAATAAAAAAAGGGAAGAGAGTGGAAAAAGAAAGAGAGAGAAAAGTAAGAGAGAGATTTTTAGTAGGTGGATGCTCATTTATGCATTGTCATGTCTTCCCGGTATATATAGCCTATATAAGTTGAGGTTGAAAAATCTCCTTGGGTCCTTCGTATAGAAGGCATGGAGGTACCCCTTTGCGATACTTTGTTGAAACAATATATGAAAGATCTATGATAATTTAAAATTGAGTAGCATGAGGTGTGGCTTGCTAGTGGCTAAAGGGGCACGAGGAACTTACTTATAAGAGGTCAAACACATGAATCATAAGTATCTCTAAAAAAAGCAAAGAGATACTTGGAAACCCATCCTTATGAGCTACTACTTCATACAATACTGAGTATTGATATTTATGATAGAACATAATTCTTGTGCTAATAATTTAACCAGCTGCCACATTATTATGGTTCATCGGGTTTCATTAGAACCTTGCCAAAAATCAATAAATATGATGATTAGATCATGTACATTGCAACCAATGATTGATATTCCTGTTTTGTTGAGTGATACTTTTCCCATGCAACTCAAGATCACATTTTTGAATGCTCAAAATAAACTTAAAAAAAACATCACAGTTTTATTATATTTGTTATCCTACCAAAAACTCATCATATAGTTTACCCATGTAGCTAAATGCAGCCTGCTGGGCCACCATAGAAAAACTTAGCACCTATTATTGGTGACACAGAATAACATTTCGGAGTTATTGCAATAACTGGTAAGTCTGATTGTATAAGGTTGGCTTGACCATCCTGATCAACAAAGTGAATGTTGGAAAATGATGCAGCATCTTTTGATGGAAGCGATCCACTGCCCATTGGAGGAGTTGGAAGATTCCCTTTGGCTATTGATTCTCCGCCAAAAGCAATTGAATTTGCTTTTGTTGCTAATGTTGTAAATAAGTTGGCATCATAGTAGCCCACTGCTGTTGGAGTGTCATCATTGATGCCGCAATACAACCACCAATTTCCACTAGACTTCTCCTGTTATCAACATTAAAAGTTATTGAATAATAAAATGCGAGAAAACTTAATGCCATTCCTAGCATGTGTGCAAAATGTTGGGTGGGTAATGTTTAGGTCAAATAGGTGGTGCGCCATTCAACAAAACAAAACAAAAATGATTACTTTTTATGCAAAATATGCATGCATGGTTTTATCATCTTACATCATGGTTGAAGGCAATGGTCAAAAGAGTGCCGACACATTCCACGAAAATGATTTGTCCCGCGCTTGGAAGATAAAAAAATTCCATTACTACTTTTGGTGTCTGAGAAACACTTTTAAAAACCTGAATTTCAGGAAACGTGATTTCTTCTTCTTTTATGACTTTCCTCATTATATGTACCATGTGTCTTGCTGCTATGGTTTCGATTGGGCTTGTCAAAATATGTTGGGATCAAATAATAACACTACCATTTTTGGAAATGCATACATAATCAAAATATATATAAAAAAATATAAAGGTACTACGGAATCTAAAAGGTTAAATCTTACAGGGAGCGATGTTTTGAAATATGGGAGCATATGCTCCTTTTATTTTGAAATACATCTTAAACACATTTTGAAACATCAAAAAAATTGAAACAAAAGTTCACACGTACATCTCCACGTACTACGCGCTTACAAAGTTGTCTCGTGAAAAATCGACTTATTGTGTGGCGCGTGTAAAAAAGGCAAAATCTGGTGCTGAAAATAGGACTTTTCATTAGATAATTTTTCTGTTTTTTATATAGGCCACAAAAAATATCCATTTTCACAAAACTTGACAAATGGATATATATTGTGGAGATATATATATGCAGATTGTTTTTCAAATATTTTCGACATTTCAAAATATGGTTTTTTGGTAGAGGAAGCATATGAACCCAGGAGCCGAATTGATTTTCCAAATCTTAAATCTTTATCAAATCTAAGTATCAATGTATTGAAAAAATAGACAATGTTTTCATACCTTAATCACTTTTATTGTAATAGTTTGACCAGACCCACCAACAATAGAACCACCATTTATAATAGAGCCTGGAGTTATTTTTTATCCATGTTCTAATTGAAAACCAGGGCAATCCATGTTGTAGCACCCCCTCCCTCCATTCTATTTAGAAGTATAATAAGGTAATGTCATTAAACGGAGGCTGAAAAGTTAGATAATACAAAGAAATAAGGAAACATACAGTCCAACGAGTGTAGAAGTGAGTATATGTATCACCATATCTCTCAGGAGAAACCTACAATATAAAAAAGAAAATATAAACATTTAGAAAACTCTAGAATGTTACTGGAAACAATGATTTTATTTTGTGCAATTGGAAAATTATCAATTCCTTGAATCACCACTGCAAATGGATGCTTCGTTGTAGTATGATAAATAATCAGATCCCTGGTTTTAATTGTTGACTGAATAATGTCTCACAAATCTTGGAACTTCTTAATGTCACCGACTTACAACAGTAGATGGTAGCTTCAAATAAACTTCTCGTGTTCTTCCCAACATATAACTCGTTAAAAAAGTGTTTTCTAATGTGAAGAAAAGGTGAATGGGTGGGAGCCAATCAGGTTATGTATGCTAAGAAGAATTTAACTAGAATCCATGGTTGTGTGATACCGAAGTGGAATGGACTATCGATACTCTAGGTGCTAACTAAGGTGATTATGTTAGAAAAAAAATGTTTAGTTTACATGTCACTAGTACATAACATGGTTATTAGAACACTTTCAATAGTTGGATGAAAAATTAACATATGTGATGAAAGTGACTACAAGTGTCAGCTTGGTGAAGGTATGGTGTAGTTTTATGGGGCAGTAGCGTACAATAGCCTCACCAGAACAACCCTCGGCGGTTGACGTGGGGTAACCACACCAATGACTGTACGTGATGGATTTGGGTTTTGGGAAAAAAACATGTTGGTGGTTTCGATGGTGTACCAGCACAACACAAGAGGAACGAGGCGAGTTTTACACAGCTTGAGGCCTCAGAAGGAGAAACCCTACGTGATGCTTGTCTGCTTGTATTAGCGATGTGGTTACAAAGATCGCCGAGATGGCTATGGTGAGATTGGTCTAGTATAACTAGGATTTGTTGGGGTATCGTTCCTTGTGCCCAGCGGCCCCTCCTGGATTTTATATGTGAAGCAAGGTCTCAAATTACTGTGTCCAGTTAGGTTACAAGGTAGGAGTTTTCTTGGTCAAGCTTAGTGTTTGTTGCACATGCCAGGTCCATGGGCCTTCCGGTGCTTTGTGTAGCCCAGCTTCTCTTGGGCTAATCAATCCTTATGTGGGCCCTTGCTTGGACCGCACTGGTTATGGTCACGAGAGGTGCCCGTTTGGGTATGTCCACATCATAGCCCCTCAGTGTGTAGGGGAGTTGAAGAATCGCGTAGAGACTCAAACGTTATGAGCATCGTCTGGAGCCAACAAGTTTATAAGGTGATGTTGTGGACTTGGAAGTGCATCAGGCTCACAGGTAATGTGTTTTTAAAGCCATAGGGATGTCGATTAACGTGTCCGGTACATCCGATGGATCAGGAACGATTAATTGCTCTTGGGAAAAAAACTACGCAATCTACTCAAACTCCCCGGACTCGAGCCCGGTATATGCTAGGCATAACTCGGATCGTGTAATGGATACCTTAGTGAATCGAGCTCCTACTTTTGTAAAGGGTAACCAACACATCCGTCTAGATTTTCCATCATGCCGTAGGCATGGTAGTTAACTGCTAGAGCGTTGCGGAGGCGAGTGACAGGCCAATAGATGATATCTAAAGGGATTATCTTTACTTAGTAGACGTAGCATCCAGATTCAATCTCACAGCGGATGCGATCTGGCAAATCAAGGAGTTATGGACTTCATACGCAGACATCATATAGGTTGTTGTGTGAAGTTCAATACAACCAAACATAAGGCAAAAAATCGATGTTGCGGAAGCAATCAACAAGTGAAGCTATTTTTCTTATCGGATGCACGACCAGCACTCCCGATGGGAATAGTCCCTGAGTCTATGAGTAGGTGATTGCAGATGTGCATAGACTCAAGTTGTAGCACTCAAGGAGAAACTCGAGTCAAGTTCTAGGTGCATCACTTTCCTTATCGACTCGTGTTGGAGGATTTAATGGAATTGGCACTTGTGGGCGTGGCCCATTTCTTGTCAACTACTGCTGGAGGACTTGTGATGTGATGTTAGGAATGACATAATGGCACACTCGAGTGCTTCCATGAGTGGTCGATAGGACGTGACGCATAATTATGGGCCCTCGTCAGAAGTTTAACCAGCAGGGATCGATTTATCCGCACAAGCGCTCGCAGAAATCGAGGCAGGCCATGTAGTAACTTCCTCAATTTCCCAGAATAGTGGAGTAAAAGGGGTGATGGTTCACCTCTCCGCACCGCTACCCGTTGCAACGGATTTGTGTCACATAGTGCCTAGATTAAATCTCATGGCAATAGATGGCCACGGTAACTGTATAAAGGGGAAAGGGACGTCCCTCGAGAGCCCCTCCTCCTTTCCTTCACCCACTGTTCATCTTCCTGCTCCATGCACATTTTGCCATTACCTCCAAATACCTAGATTTTTCACGCACCCACCTTCTTCTGATGAGAAGCTCCGCACATGAAGCCATTGTGAAAAAGGTGAAGGGCTCCGCCACCGACGCCACCGTGGCATCCAAAAAGATTGTTGCCTCTCCCTCAAGCACCGCCATGGCAACCAAGAAAAGCACCATCGCCCTTATACCACACCGGAAGGGAAATCCAGCGGATGGGCGAAGTCCACCTTCAAGCCAAAGGATCTGCAGTAGCTGAGGGAGTCGGGCCTTGTGTCGGCGATCAATGATGACATGATGTTCCCCGGCAAAGAGGTAATCCCCCATCCTGCCACCGATTGGAATGTTGTGTTCGCCGCTTTTTTCTTTCGCGACTTGTCTCCTCCTGCCCATGAGTTCCTTTGTGGCCTTCTTTCGATCATATACGTACTTTAGATGTACCAGCTGACACCCAACGCCATCCTCCACATTGCATGCTTTATCACTGTATGCGGGTGTTTCCTTGGCGTCCATCCCCATTGGGGCCTTTGGAGTGGCCGACGAGTGTGCCCTGAAAGCCATATATCCAAAGAAGATTGATTCCTCCTAAATCGAGAAGCCGTAGATCTCTAATATAGAAACCGTAGTAACCATGGATCCAGAACGCGGACTTCCCACAGATGGCCCCAATTGACGTGGAGTAACCACGGTAATGCCCATACGTGATGTACTTGGGTTTTGGGAAGAAGCATGTTGGTGGATTCGATGGCGTACAAGCACAACACACAAGGAACGAGGCGAGTTTTACCCAGCTTCAGGCTTTCAAAGCAGAAACCCTACATGTTGCTTGTCTGCTTGTATTATCGATGGGGTCACAGAGATCACCGAGATGGCTGCGGTGAGATTGGTCTAGCGTAACTAGGGTTTTCTTGGGTATCGTCCCATGTGCATTTCTTTTATATGCGAAGCCATGTCTCAGGTTACCGTGTCCAGTTAGGTTACAAGGTAGGAGTTTCCTTAGTAAAGATTAGTGTTTGTTGCACACGCCGGGTCCATGGGCCTTCGCGTGCTTTGTGTAGCCTAGCTTCTCTTGGGCTGGTCAATCCTTTAGTAGGCCCTTGCTTCGACCGCACAGGGTATGGTCACGATAAGTAACCATTTGGGTATGTCCACATCAGCGGTACTGAATAACTTCTAACCACCTTAACTGGCCCCTTTAGATTTGGTAGTTAGGTATTAACATGCATATATCCTTGTCTTGTGCCTCTCCACGGGATCACAACTCCACTTTATAAATGTGGTGTTTTAGGACCAAAAACCAAAATGTGGGGTAAACAACAACCCACTTTAGCTTGGCCCATTGCAACCTTTATATAAAAAAAACTCAATTAGTTCACATAACTTGATTGATTTTAAATAGTAGTAGTTGTTGTTGATGAGGTTTGGCAACTAAACTTGAGGAATATGATGCAAAAATTATTTGTGGGCATCAATAACGATGGAAGTGAATAGAAGGATGCATGGAAAGGCCAAGAAGACATATGTGGTTAGATATATTGGATACAACCGAGGGGTGCGATATTTTTAGCTTGGGAGGAATATAAGATAGTGAAATAAAAAGCAATAGGTTCATGGTGGAGTACGGAAAGCCAAGATTATTGATATTATGAAAAGTATAAGAATTTTTTTAGCTATAACATACCAGTTCATGGTTGTTGAAAAAAAAAGGAAAAGGAATTAGCATTTCCAGAGTCTCACAAAATGAACTAGTTATAGTAATTTATATGGCCATTTATGATATCTTGCAACTTCTTAAACTATAAATGTTTTTGCATGTCAGAAAGAATTAGTTACCATCCAGCCAACCATAATAGAATTAAAGCTTTCTTTTGACCAATTCCCAGCATTAGAAACGTAAATCGAAGATGCGCTCATTTGTCCCTTCGTTATATTATACCCATACACATCTATGGTTGCAGAAAATCCGTAGTATTCATTGTAGGGCTTTCTTGGAAATGATGCATGCGCTGCAGCCTGCAAAGTGGTAGAAAAAAGTTAGACGTGTATGTATTGCAAGTACTATATGTCGAAACTCCAACTTGTAGTTACTAGAAATACTTATTGTTTTTTTTCAATGTACCCAATAAATTATGTATTAGTTCCCCACACTTTTCATGTTCTCTTTCAGGAATAAAAAGCAAATTTATGTCGATTTAGAAGGTATATATATACATATATATATCAAGTTAAAAAACAAAGTGCAAAATAAATGTGTGGGATATTATTATTATTGTGTGGAAGGCCCGCGCTATATGTATTAAAGGTTTACTTGGAATTACGAAACCCGTCTGAAACTGGGAGGTGTATCATATGGTTATACTTGGAAGTTGTGGGATGAAACAAATCCTCGTTAGTAAGTTAAGAGCATCTCCACCGGCGGCTCCCAAATAGTCACCGGCAGGGGTGCCGGCACTGCCGTATGTGGGGCGCCGGCACTGCATCCTCTATTTGGGGAGGCTGTTCCCACACCGGCGCCCCCCATACGGTGGCCGGTTAGCATGTTTTGAGCACAAATTTGGTGCCGGCGCTCCCAATCGAAGCCCTTAACATAGGGATCCTTTCGGGAGTGCCGGAGCTTTTATTGGGCTCCAAAACATGCCGGCGCTCTTTGGGGAGCGCCGGTGCGGACGATTTCTCTCACTAGAATCCCAATAGAGCTATTGGAAGCTCTATTGGGAGCGCCAGTGGAGATGCTCTAACAACATACTAGCAATTAATAATGAGGTTGTATATTGACCAAGCTTCATCCTCCAAACAAATAGGAATATGAGGAGTGTGACGATCCACTCCTTGAATGAAGCACGACATTGGTATACAAACCCACGAAAACTCTAAAAGGCTGGTGGAACACAACTAGCTTCTGCTCGCCGTTGAGCGGTTGTACCATAAGTCATGTAGTAGGTAACAAAATCTATTTATGGAAGAGAAGTTGGAAAATAAGTGGTGCCAAATTGGTCTAATATATATAAGCTTGCTTCAAACTTTGTGACTTAATTTTGTATTTCACACAAATATTTATAAAACATTCCAAATGTTTATGTATAGCACTTTTTCTACAATATTCGAAAGGATGAAGAAAAGAAAAAGTTTGATGTATGTATTATCAACCTACAAGATAATTCTTTACTTGTAAAGAATAGAAAATCATAAAATAAATTTAATGACTACTATATTTGTTAATTCGTACTAAACAACCAATGCTTCAATCTTAAGATCACAATAAGGTTTTAATGAAAAATATGGACAATATGTTAGCCATGTAAGCCAAATTTATAAGTAATGTATTGCCTAAATAAAAAATGTTTCTAATATTAAAACTCACGTAGTACATGTCATCGCTACCACCTTCTGATGTGTATGCATGTCTTGTTGATTCCTGGAAAGAGAAAGAAACCATCCTCAATAATTATCCCCATTTACACCCTTCTACATTGAAGTCTCTATTCCTTTCACAAAAATATAATCTGAAAACCCCATTCAAAGGAACATAATATGTCACTCTTGCTATGCATATAATATACCTTGAATTGTATAATTCATAGCAATGTGAGGAAAGCACACAAATATTATGTTGGTTGTAGTTCAAAAGAGGGAATGTAACAACTTGATGGAATTTCAACAAAGCTTTCACTTACCTCCTGAGTCGTGATATGCTATTTACATATGCTTAATTTTTGTGAAGGAAAATTGCAATGTAACAATAATTAAATATAACAAATTAAGTCTTAACATCATTTAACATAAAATAGTTTTTTCTTTCAATAGATCTTACATAAAGAGATAACTTATCAAACATACAGAGACATATATATTACTGTAAGGTCCTTTTATTTGGCGATCACAATAAAAAAAGATGTGGATATAGATCTTTACATGTAAGAAATGGATGTGATCCAAAGCATTCATGGATGTGACTAACGATGTTCATAATATAATAATATTCAATACGAGTTTGATCAAAAATAATATATTTGCATGCCAAGGATATGGTTAATGTAAGAATCATTTATTTAGTACCATAATACAACGGAAAGTATGTGGAAGGATATCGATTCCACACAAGGATTCAATGTTGACAGTAATTTCTGATAAATATTTCAAACTAAATAAGTCTATGAAGGAATAATGTGATAAATATGAAAAATCTCAACTTCTTTGGTAACATAATCCCAACTAAAATATATTTAAGCATATCATATTAGCATGATAATTTAATATGCTTAAATATATTTGTACGAATTCGAAAAGATATTGGACATGATATGTTAAACAAATTAATTCTCAAATGATCAAATGATGTATTAAATATGAAAGTTCTTTCACATTAGAATGTTCCAAAAAATACACCTTATTTTTTAAGTTCGATATATGCATACAAAAAAATTATAAAGTTGTAGACCATTCATTATTAATCTAATATATTGAAGGAATTTATTTTGGTAGTATAATTGAATAAAAATCGAATTGGATATATTGAAGGAATTTATTTTGGTAGTATAATTGAATAAAATAAATTATAAAAGTTACAAGATCAATATATTGAAGGAATTTATTTTGGAAGTATAATTAAAGTTGGTCACATAATCGTCATTGTAGTTTGACTTATGAAATTTGTACAAAATTCAGATGCTAAAAGTTAAGCGGCATTAATGGACTAGTGTGATGTCCCTGTATTGTGTCGTTGATATCTATAACAAAAGTTCTCATCATATAATATTTGAAGAATCAAACTAAATTGGATCCCACATGGGCTAGGAGCTTGACTTAGATTTTGGATATAACATCTCAATATTTCAATGAAAGATCCATACCACCATAATTCTTAACAGGCATGGCACTTTTTGGAATCTATATGGGCCCAACCCGGTTATTTGGACAAATATTTGGGTCGACCTCAACTATTTAATAGATTAGGAAAAAATCTATTTTTTGTTTTGTGTATTTTTGACTTACAAGATAATGCTTCTTTACTTGTACTAGTTGGATGCCACTGAGTTTCTACGGATTACAAAAAAAATCACTTTGATCATAATGGTTGTTTTATTCTCAACTGTCTATTGGTAAACAGTGTGTCTCCTTTGTTTGTCACTTCCTCCCGTCCCGTGTAATCTCACATGGTTCATTGCCTCATCCAACTACATCGACTTTTGCATGGTACTGATAGTAAAATGGACCGTCGTATGAAAATGGCAACAAAATAATTTTTCATCTTCTGCAGTTCGCAAAGTTTACAGCCCACACCTTATTGGCATTTCATGCTTTTTTATTTTGTCTCCAATTTTTTAGATCCACATGTTTAACATGGCATCAGAGAATACATCTGGATTTTTTTTTCATATTTTCAAATAAAAATAGTGTCCAAGTTCTTCATAGCTACTCAAAAGTTTGTTGCCTTTTCACATAGTATGACACATCCTCATGCAAATTATAAATTTTCTTGATTATGATGGTCCCCTAATGACAGGTAAAACTAAACATCTAGCGAGAACGTGCTTATAGAACAAAATTCATGAGACAAACAAATAAAAAAATTATTTATGTATTTTCGATCTACAAGATAATGATTCTTTACTTGTATATGACAGAAATTCATGAATTAGTAATAGATATTTCTTCTGTGAACTCATAATAAACTAGAAAATCTACAATAGTAAATAATTTTAGTGAGATTTTAGTTAATGGTGCATAATATGTTAGCCTTTTACGTCAATTTCTTAAGAAAACAATCTTCTGCATAATGAATTTTGCTCCAAAAGTGAAACTCACATAGAACACGTCACTACTACCACTTTTTGATTCAGAGGCTTCTCCAGTTAATGCCTGAAAAGGTCGAAATAACCATCTTCAATATTGTTTCCTATTGTTCACCGTACTATATGAAAGTCCCTATTCATGTCACAAAAATGTAATCTACAAGCCACATCAAAAGTAGCA